>NW_027418447.1:0-52487 GCF_009905375.1 Apium graveolens
CACCCTATAAGAGTCACTTCCCCATATATGCAACAATGACATGTTAACGTCATACATCCATTTGACATCCTTTTACACCTATTAATGCCACTTTCATACAAGTTAATTTTGTTCCACATTTTGGCTCTAATCAAGCATGTAAGTCACTGTTCACCATATTATATTACCTTACACCTATAAGGTCACTTGCCCAATAATTGATACAATTACACATATTAACATCACAAATGCAATTAACATCCTTTAACCACCTTGTTGGTACCCCTTTCCAATCAAGTCAATTTTTGGTCCACATTTGGCTCTAATCAATCTATGTAAGTGACTCCTCACCATATTAGAGCACTTTGCACCTTATAAAGGTCACTTGCCATCAGTATATTGGTACAAATTAACATGTTAAACATCAGGTAACATAGCAATTAGAAATCCGTTGAACCACCTCTTAGTGGCCATAGTCATACAAGTCAATTTGGTCGCACTATTTTGGTTTTAAAGTACCATGTTAGTCACTTATCACCATATTAGAGTCACTTTGCACCCTATAAGAGTCACTTTCCACCATATATGCAACATTGACATGTTAACGTCATATACATCCAATTTGACATCCTTTTACCAGCCTAGTAATCCCACTTTCATACAAGTTAATTTTGTTCCACATTTTGGCTCTAATCAAGCATGTAAGTCAGTGTTCACCATATTAGAGTACCTTTACACCCTATAAGATCACTTGCCCCATATATTGATACAATTAACATGTTAACATCACGTAAATGCAATTAGACATCCTTTAACCACCTCTTGGTACCCCTTTCCTACAAGTGAATTTTGGGCCACATTTTGGCACTAATCAATCATGTAAGTGACTTCTCACCATATTAGAGTCACTTTGCACCTTATAAGAGTCACTTCCATCATATATTGGTACAATTAACATGTTAACATCATGTACATGCAATTAGAAATCCTTTTACCACCTCTTAGTGCCATATTAATACAAGTCAATTTTGGTCCACATTTTGGTTTTAATTAACCATGTTATTCACTTCTCACCATATTATAGTCACTTTGCACCTTATAAGAGTCACTTTCCACCATATATGCAACAATTGACATGTTAACATCATATACATCCAATTTGACATATTTTTACCACCTATTAATGCCACTTTCATACAAGTTAATTTTGTTCCATATTTTGGCTCTAATCAAGCATGTAAGTCATTGTTCACCATATTAGAGTACCTTGACACCCTATAAGAGTCACTTGCCCAATATATTGATACAATTAACATATTAACATCACGTAAATGCAATTAGACATCCTTTAACCACCTCTTGGTACCCCTTTCCTACAAGTCAATTTTGGGCCACATTTTGGCTCTAATCAATCATGTAAGTGACTTCTCACCATATTAGAGTCACTTTGCACCTTATAAGAGTCACTTGCCATCATATATTGGTACAATTAACATGTTAAAATCATGTACATGCAATTAGAAATCCTTTTACCACCTCTTAGTGGCATATTCATACAAGTCAATTTTGGTCCATATTTTGGTTCTAATTAACCATGTTAGTCACTTATCACCATATTAGAGTCACTTTGCACCCTATAAGAGTCACTTTCCACCATATATGCAACAATTGACATGTTAACATCATATACATCCAATTTTACATCCTTTTACCACCTATTAATGCCACTCTCATACAAGTTAATTTTGTTCCACATTTTGGCTCTAATCAACCATGTAAGTCACTGTTCACCATATTAGGGTACATTTACACCCTATAAGAGTCACTTGCCCCATATATTGATACAATTAACATGTTAACATCACGTAAATGCAATTAGACATCCTTTAACCACCTCTTGGTACCCCTTTCCTACAAGTGAATTTTGGGCCACATTTTGGCTCTAATAATCATGTAAGTGACTTCTCACCATATTAGAGTCACTTTGCACCTTATAAGAGTCACTTCCATCATATATTGGTACAATTAACATGTTAACATCATCATGTACATGCAATTAGAAATCCTTTTACCACCTCTTAGTGCCATATTCATACAAGTCAATTTTGGTCCACATTTTGGTTTTAATTAACCATGTTAGTCACTTCTCACCATATTAGAGTCACTTTGCACCCTATAAGAGTCACTTTCCACCATATATGCAACAATTGACATGTTAACATCATATACATCCAATTTGACATCCTTTTACCACCTATTAATGCCACTCTCATACAAGTTAATTTTGTTCCACATTTTGGCTCTAATCAACCATGTAAGTCACTGTTCACCATATTAGAGTACCTTTACACCCTATAAGAGTCACTTGCCCCATATATTGATACAATTAACATGTTAACATCACGTAAATGCAATTAGACATCCTTTAACCACCTCTTGGTACCCCTTTCCTACAAGTCAATTTTGGGCCACATTTTGGCTCTAATCAATCATGTAAGTGACTTCTCACCATATTAGAGTCACTTTGCACCTTATAAGAGTCACTTCCATCATATATTGGTACAATTAACATGTTAACATCATGTACATGCAATTAGAAATCCTTTTACCACCTCTTAGTGCCATATTCATACAAGTCAATTTTGGTCCACATTTTGGTTTTAATTAACCATGTTAGTCACTTCTCACCATATTAGAGTCACTTTGCACCCTATAAGAGTCACTTTCCACCATATATGCAACAATTGACATGTTAACATCATATACATCCAATTTGACATCCTTTTACCGCCTATTAATGCCACTTTCATACAAGTTAATTTTGTTCCACATTTTGGCTCTAATCAAGCATGTAAGTCATTGTTCACCATATTAGAGTACCTTTACACCCTATAAGAGTCACTTGCCCCATATATTGATACAATTAACATGTTAACATCACGTAAATGCAATTAGACATCCTTTAACCACCTCTTGGTACCCCTTTCCTACAAGTGAATTTTGGGCCACATTTTGGCTCTAATCAATCATGTAAGTGACTTCTCACCATATTAGAGTCACTTTGCACCTTATAAGAGTCACTTCCATCATATATTGGTACAATTAACATGTTAACATCATGTACATGCAATTAGAAATCCTTTTACCACCTCTTAGTGCCATATTCATACAAGTCAATTTTGGTCCACATTTTGGTTTTAATTAACCATGTTAGTCACTTCTCACCATATTAGAGTCACTTTGCACCCTATAAGAGTCACTTTCCACCATATATGCAACAATTGACATGTTAACATCATATACATCCAATTTGACATCCTTTTACCACCTATTAATGCCACTTTCATACAAGTTAATTTTGTTCCACATTTTGGCTCTAATCAAGCATGTAAGTCATTGTTCACCATATTAGAGTACCTTTACACCCTATAAGAGTCACTTGCCCAATATATTGATACAATTAACATATTAACATCACGTAAATGCAATTAGACATCCTTTAACCACCTCTTGGTACCCCTTTCCTACAAGTCAATTTTGGGCCACATTTTGGCTCTAATCAATCATGTAAGTGACTTCTCACCATATTAGAGTCACTTTGCACCTTATAAGAGTCACTTGCCATCATATATTGGTACAATTAACATGTTAAAATCATGTACATGCAATTAGAAATCCTTTTACCACCTCTTAGTGGCATATTCATACAAGTCAATTTTGGTCCACATTTTTGTTCTAATTAACCATGTTAGTCACTTATCACCATATTAGAGTCACTTTGCACCCTATAAGAGTCACTTTCCACCATATATGCAACAATTGACATGTTAACATCATATACATCCAATTTGACATCCTTTTACCGCCTATTAATGCCACTTTCATACAAGTTAATTTTGTTCCACATTTTGGCTCTAATCAAGCATGTAAGTCATTGTTCACCATATTAGAGTACCTTTACACCCTATAAGAGTCACTTGCCCCATATATTGATACAATTAACATGTTAACATCACGTAAATGCAATTAGACATCCTTTAACCACCTCTTGGTACCCCTTTCCTACAAGTGAATTTTGGGCCACATTTTGGCTCTAATCAATCATGTAAGTGACTTCTCACCATATTAGAGTCACTTTGCACCTTATAAGAGTCACTTCCATCATATATTGGTACAATTAACATGTTAACATCATATGTACATGCAATTAGAAATCCTTTTACCACCTCTTAGTGCCATATTCATACAAGTCAATTTTGGTCCACATTTTGGTTTTAATTAACCATGTTAGTCACTTCTCACCATATTAGAGTCACTTTGCACCCTATAAGAGTCACTTTCCACCATATATGCAACAATTGACATGTTAACATCATATACATCCAATTTGACATCCTTTTACCGCCTATTAATGCCACTTTCATACAAGTTAATTTTGTTCCACATTTTGGCTCTAATCAAGCATGTAAGTCATTGTTCACCATATTAGAGTACCTTTACACCCTATAAGAGTCACTTGCCCCATATATTGATACAATTAACATGTTAACATCACGTAAATGCAATTAGACATCCTTTAACCACCTCTTGGTACCCCTTTCCTACAAGTGAATTTTGGGCCACATTTTGGCTCTAATCAATCATGTAAGTGACTTCTCACCATATTAGAGTCACTTTGCACCTTATAAGAGTCACTTCCATCATATATTGGTACAATTAACATGTTAACATCATGTACATGCAATTAGAAATCCTTTTACCACCTCTTAGTGCCATATTCATACAAGTCAATTTTGGTCCACATTTTGGTTTAATTAACCATGTTATTCACTTCTCACCATATTAGAGTCACTTTGCACCCTATAAGAGTCACTTTCCACCATATATGCAACAATTGACATGTTAACATCATATACATCCAATTTGACATCCTTTTACCACCTATTAATGCCATCTTTCATACAAGTTAATTTTGTTCCACTATTTTGGCTCTAATCAAGCATGTAAGTCATTGTTCACCATATTAGAGTACCTTACACCCTATAAGAGTCACTTGCCCAATATATTGATACAATTAACATATTAACATCACGTAAATGCAATTAGACATCCTTTAACCACCTCTTGGTACCCCTTTCCTACAAGTCAATTTTTGGCCACATTTTGGCTCTAATCAATCATGTAAGTGACTTCTCACCATATTAGAGTCACTTTGCACCTTATAAGAGTCACTTGCCATCATATATTGGTACAATTAACATGTTAACATCATGTACATGCAATTAGAAATCCTTTTACCACCTCTTAGTGCCATATTCATACAAGTCAATTTTGGTCCATATTTTGGTTCTAATTAACCATGTTAGTCACTTATCACCATATTAGAGTCACTTTGCACCCTATAAGAGTCACTTTCCACCATATATGCAACAATTGACATGTTAACATCATATACATCCAATTTGACATCCTTTTACCACCTATTAATGCCACTCTCATACAAGTTAATTTTGTTCCACATTTTGGCTCTAATCAAGCCATGTAAGTCACTGTTCACCATATTAGAGTACCTTTACACCCTATAAGAGTCACTTGCCCCATATATTGATACAATTAACATGTTAACATCACGTAAATGCAATTAGACATCCTTTAACCACCTCTTGGTACCCCTTTCCTACAAGTGAATTTTGGGCCACATTTTGGCTCTAATCAATCATGTAAGTGACTTCTCACCATATTAGAGTCACTTTGCACCTTATAAGAGTCACTTCCATCATATATTGGTACAATTAACATGTTAACATCATGTACATGCAATTAGAAATCCTTTTACCACCTCTTAGTGCCATATTCATACAAGTCAATTTTGGTCCACATTTTGGTTTAATTAACCATGCTAGTCACTTCTCACCATATTAGAGTCACTTTGCACCCTATAAGAGTCACTTTCCACCATATATGCAACAATTGACATGTTAACATCATATACATCCAATTTGACATCCTTTTACCGCCTATTAATGCCACTTTCATACAAGTTAATTTTGTTCCACATTTTGGCTCTAATCAACCATGTAAGTCATTGTTCACCATATTAGAGTACTTTTACACCCTATAAGAGTCACTTGCCCCATATATTGATACAATTAACATGTTAACATCACGTAAATGCAATTAGACATCCTTTAACCACCTCTTGGTACCCCTTTCCTACAAGTGAATTTTGGGCCACATTTTGGCTCTAATCAATCATGTAAGTGACTTCTCACCATATTAGAGTCACTTTGCACCTTATAAGAGTCACTTCCATCATATATTGGTACAATTAACATGTTAACATCATGTACATGCAATTAGAAATCCTTTTACCACCTCTTAGTGCCATATTCATACAAGTCAATTTTGGTCCACATTTTGGTTTTAATTAACCATGTTAGTCACTTCTCACCATATTAGAGTCACTTTGCACCCTATAAGAGTCACTTTCCACCATATATGCAACAATTGACATGTTAACATCATATACATCCAATTTGACATCCTTTTACCGCCTATTAATGCCACTTTCATACAAGTTAATTTTGTTCCACATTTTGGCTCTAATCAAGCATGTAAGTCAGTGTTCACCATATTAGAGTACCTCTACACCCTATAAGAGTCACTTGCCCCATATATTGATACAATTAACATGTTAACATCACGTAAATGCAATTAGACATCCTTTAACCACCTCTTGGTACCCCTTTCCTACAAGTGAATTTTGGGCCACATTTTGGCTCTAATCAATCATGTAAGTGACTTCTCACCATATTAGAGTCACTTTGCACCTTATAAGAGTCACTTCCATCATATATTGGTACAATTAACATGTTAACATCATGTACATGCAATTAGAAATCCTTTTACCACCTCTTAGTGCCATATTAATACAAGTCAATTTTGGTCCACATTTTGGTTTTAATTAACCATGTTATTCACTTCTCACCATATTAGAGTCACTTTGCACCCTATAAGAGTCACTTTCCACCATATATGCAACAATTGACATGTTAACATCATATACATCCAATTTGACATCCTTTTACCACCTATTAATGCCTCTTTCATACAAGTTAATTTTGTTCCATATTTTGGCTCTAATCAAGCATGTAAGTCATTGTTCACCATATTAGAGTACCTTAACACCCTATAAGAGTCACTTGCCCAATATATTGATACAATTAACATATTAACATCACGTAAATGCAATTAGACATCCTTTAACCACCTCTTGGTACCCCTTTCCTACAAGTCAATTTTGGGCCACATTTTGGCTCTAATCAATCATGTAAGTGACTTCTCACCATATTAGAGTCACTTTGCACCTTATAAGAGTCACTTGCCATCATATATTGGTACAATTAACATGTTAAAATCATGTACATGCAATTAGAAATCCTTTTACCACCTCTTAGTGACATATTCATACAAGTCAATTTTGGTCCATATTTTGGTTCTAATTAACCATGTTAGTCACTTATCACCATATTAGAGTCACTTTGCACCCTATAAGAGTCACTTTCCACCATATATGCAACAATTGACATGTTAACATCATATACATCCAATTTTACATCCTTTTACCACCTATTAATGCCACTCTCATACAAGTTAATTTTGTTCCACATTTTGGCTCTAATCAACCATGTAAGTCACTGTTCACCATATTAGAGTACCTTTACACCCTATAAGAGTCACTTGCCCCATATATTGATACAATTAACATGTTAACATCACGTAAATGCAATTAGACATCCTTTAACCACCTCTTGGTACCCCTTTCCTACAAGTGAATTTTGGGCCACATTTTGGCTCTAATCAATCATGTAAGTGACTTCTCACCATATTAGAGTCACTTTGCACCTTATAAGAGTCACTTCCATCATATATTGGTACAATTAACATGTTAACATCATCATGTACATGCAATTAGAAATCCTTTTACCACCTCTTAGTGCCATATTCATACAAGTCAATTTTGGTCCACATTTTGGTTTTAATTAACCATGTTAGTCACTTCTCACCATATTAGAGTCACTTTGCACCCTATAAGAGTCACTTTCCACCATATATGCAAAAATTGACATGTTAACATCATATACATCCAATTTGACATCCTTTTACCGCCTATTAATGCCACTTTCATACAAGTTAATTTTGTTCCACATTTTGGCTCTAATCAAGCATGTAAGTCAGTGTTCACCATATTAGAGTACCTCTACACCCTATAAGAGTCACTTGCCCCATATATTGATACAATTAACATGTTAACATCACGTAAATGCAATTAGACATCCTTTAACCACCTCTTGGTACCCCTTTCCTACAAGTGAATTTTGGGCCACATTTTGGCTCTAATCGATCATGTAAGTGACTTCTCACCATATTAGAGTCACTTTGCACCTTATAAGAGTCACTTCCATCATATATTGGTACAATTAACATGTTAACATCATGTACATGCAATTAGAAATCCTTTTACCACCTCTTAGTGCCATATTCATACAAGTCAATTTTGGTCCATATTTTGGTTCTAATTAACCATGTTAGTCACTTATCACCATATTTGAGTCACTTTGCACCCTATAAGAGTCACTTTCCACCATATATGCAACAATTGACATGTTAACATCATATACATCCAATTTTACATCCTTTTACCACCTATTAATGCCACTCTCATACAAGTTAATTTTGTTCCACATTTTGGCTCTAATCAACCATGTAAGTCACTGTTCACCATATTAGAGTACCTTTACACCCTATAAGAGTCACTTGCCCCATATATTGATACAATTAACATGTTAACATCACGTAAATGCAATTAGACATCCTTTAACAACCTCTTGGTACACCTTTCCTACAAGTGAATTTTGGGCCACATTTTGGCTCTAATCAATCATGTAAGTGACTTCTCACCATATTAGAGTCACTTTGCACCTTATAAGAGTCACTTCCATCATATATTGGTACAATTAACATGTTAACATCATGTACATGCAATTAGAAATCCTTTTACCACCTCTTAGTGCCATATTCATACAAGTCAATTTTGGTCCATATTTTGGTTCTAATTAACCATGTTAGTCACTTATCACCATATTTGAGTCACTTTGCACCCTATAAGAGTCACTTTCCACCATATATGCAACAATTGACATGTTAACATCATATACATCCAATTTTACATCCTTTTACCACCTATTAATGCCACTCTCATACAAGTTAATTGTGTTCTACATTTTGGCTTTAATCAACCATGTAAGTCACTGTTCACCATATTAGAGTACCTTTACACCCTATAAGAGTCACTTGCCCCATATATTGATACAATTAACATGTTAACATCACGTAAATGCAATTAGACATCCTTTAGCAACCTCTTGGTACCCCTTTCCTACAAGTGAATTTTGGGCCATATTTTGGCTCTAATCAATCATGTAAGTGACTTCTCACCATATTAGAGTCACTTTGCACCTTATAAGAGTCACTTCCATCATATATTGGTACAATTAACATGTTAACATCATGTACATGCAATTAGAAATCCTTTTACCACCTCTTAGTGCCATATTCATATAAGTCAATTTTGGTCCACATTTTGGTTTTATTTAACCATGTTAGTCACTTCTCACCATATTAGAGTCACTTTGCACCCTATAAGAGTCACTTTCCACCATATATGCAATAATTGACATGTGATGTGAATATGAAAGGAAATTTGGTTGAGGATCAGCCTATTAATCTGTTGCTCACTACAATGGGGTTTGACAATGACAAGAGACAAATATGGGTCACAAAGCTTACTTGGACAACAAAGCATGATGAAGGAACGGATGAAGCTTTGCCACTCAGCTCAACAACCAGCATGGGCTGACCTATTTTGGCTTATATAATTAATAATTCGACTTTTGGCTTGCAAGTTTTTACCTTTCACTTGATAGGGTTTTTCTTGCTTTAAGCACTTAGGATTTTATTTTCCTATTTGGATTCTGTTTTTATATGTTTTCTATTTGGATTTGGATTTGGATTTTAAATTTGTTTCCTGAAAGGATTCAGATATTGGCTAATTCAAGCTGATATTGAATTTCTCTCGGAATTCTGTTGGGTTTATGTTATTGGTTAAGCCTATAAATACACCTCTCATGTAATCTTTTAAGATATATGTGATGATTATGTTTTGAGATAAACTATGATTAGTTTTCTTTCTTCTAAACTTCAATTACTGGATTGTTTTGAAGGTTAGATTCAAATTACTTAGTTTCTGGATTGATCTAAGGAATTTGAGATTCAAAGTTCACGTTTCTGGATTGATCGTGTTCATTGAAATATTCTTTTCTTCTTGTTTTTGTTTCTTTGTGGTGCGATCCACATCAATTTGGTATCAAGAGCCAAGGTTTTTTTTTCTCCAATTTCCTAATAGTTGGGAGATCTAGGTTCTGAAAAAAAAAATTTACTATTCACGGGTACTGTTCACGGGTACTTGTTCCCGGGTTACTGTTCACGCGCACTGTTCATCAGAATTTTTTTCCCCTTCGTATTTTTCATATGGCTACCGATGAATTACTCATGAAATTAATTAAAAAATTGGAGGATATAGATGTACGAACAGAAAAGCTTGCTGATTCAACAGAGTCTAGATTGGAAGCGGTTGGTAAACTTTTACTTAAGGTGCAAAACGACAAGACACATGATGAACTTGTTGATTCGGGTGATTCTGTTTCACCTAAAGAGAAAAGCTTTAAAATTGATGACCGTGGGATTAAACTTGATGATTTTACAGGATTAGGCAGCCCAGGCGATTTTCTTGAATGGGTTCGACAAGTTGAGAAGATTTCTGATTATAAGCGATTTGATGATAAGACACGATTTCAAATTGCTACGATCAGACTTACAAAGAATGCAGGATTATGGTTTGAGAAACTGAAGGCAAGAAGAGCTAGATCTGGAAAAGAAAAGATCATGACTTGGACAACTTTAAAGAAAAAACTTCGTGCAAGGTATCTTCCGGATGATTACGAACAGGTACAATACTTGAAGCTCACCTCCCTTTCTCAAGATACAATGAGTGTTTCAGAGTATGTTGCTGAATTTGATAGATTATGCTTAATTTGTGACTTGGCGGAAAAAGAAACAATGAAAATTGCAAGGTTTATTCGTGGATTAAAACGACCTATTGCTAAAAAGGTAGAATTACATTCATATAGCTCGTTTAATGATGTTTGCAAGCTAGCTATGAAAATAGAATCTCATCAAGAAGAGGAGAAACTGAAATCTACTTTTAAAGGGTTTGGGTCTGGTACTTCCAAAGGGACTGGACAGTTTAAATCTAATTTTTCCGATGACTCTACACAAGCTTCGCTCAAAAGTCAATCGACTGGCTTTACTGCACAACCAGAGACTTCTTCATCGGCCGAGAAGAAGGCTGAAAGGCAGAAAGTGTATGTGTCTAAAGAAGAGTTCGATAGTCGACGAAAGTGTTTTAAGTGTCAAGGTAAAGGACATATTGCAAGTGAGTGTCCTTCTAGAAGAACTCTTACTATGAAGCAATACATGGAGTGAGATGCAGAGGAACAGTTCTTACAATTTCTCCCAGAAGTGACTCAAGGGAAATTAGTCAATAATGACGGAGATGAACTTGCTTATGCAGAGAATGATGCTAATTTGCTTGTTGTTCGTAGGATTTTACACACAGAGACTACACCAAATACTGATCAACGAGAAAACTTATTTCACACAAGGTGTAAAGTTGGGGATCGGACTTGCAATATGATTATTGATAGTGGATCATGCACGAACGTTGCATCCATTGACATGGTCAATAAGCTAAATCTTCCAACTCGTGTTCATGAGAAACCATATAAGTTGAATTGGCTTGATGACTCGAAGGGTTTAGACGTGAAAAAGCAAGCCTTGGTGAGTTTTTCGATTGGTAGTTATAAGGATGAGTTATGGTGCAATGTAATTCCTATGAGTGCATGTCATCTTTTACTTGGAAGACCATGGCAGTTTGATAGAAAGGTAATGCATGAAGGTGATACTAATGTTTATTCGGTACAAGTTGGGAGTAAATGTATTAAACTTCAACCTTTGTCTCCTAATAAGTATTATGAACATATACGTGATTCAAAGAAGAAAACTAGCTTATTTTTGTCAGGAAAAAAATTTGAAAAGGAGGCGGCTACAAATGGGGGTATAGCATATGCTTTGTTTATAAAGAAAATAACTCCTAATCAAGGCGATTTAGATCCACTTCTTCATGATTTGCTCGCTGAATTTGGTGATGTTTTTCCAGATGAGTTACCTACTGGTTTACCTCCAGTACGAGGAATCGAGCATGCAATTGATCTTATTCCTGGTGCTCCTTTACCTAATAAACCTGCTTATAGATGTGATCCAGAGGCCTCTAAAGAGCTTCAGAGACAAATTGAAGATTTGATTGAAAAAGGTCTTGTACGCGAGAGTATGAGTCCTTGTGCGGTTCCCGCTTTGCTAGTTCCAAAGAAGGATGGAACATGGAGAATGTGTGTTGATTCTAGAGCGGTGAACAACATTACCATCAAATATCGTTTCCCTATGCCTCGATTAGAAGACATGCTTGATGAGTTGCATGGTGCGACAATTTTCTCTAAGATTGATCTTCGAAGTGGATATCATCAAATGCGGATTCGTGAAGGTGATGAATGGAAAATAGCTTTTAAAACTAAACAAGGATTATATGAGTGGATGGTGATGCCTTTTGGTCTTTGCAATGCCCCTAGCTCCTTTATGCGGCTCATGAATGAGGTACTTCGTCCTTTCCTAAACAAATTTATCGTTGTCTATCTTGATGATATTCTGGTTTATAGTAGAGATAAATTTGAGCATATGCATCACCTTAGACTTTTGTTTGAAAAGTTGCGAGACCAGAAACTTTTTGGTAAACTCGAGAAGTGTTCTTTTATGGTATCGCGTATCTCGTTTCTTGGTTATATTATTTCTGATTGTGGAATACAAGTTGATCCTGAAAAGGTTATAGCTATTTCTTCCTGGGTTGTTCCTCAAACCGTGCATGAGGTGCGGAGTTTTCATGGATTGGCTTCTTTTTATAGAAGATTTATCAAAAACTTTTCTTCTATTACGGCTCCTATTACCGAGCTACTCAAAAAGGGTGAGTTTGAATGGTCTAATCAAGCTCAAAAGGCATTCGATGAGATTAAGGAAAAGCTTTGTAATGCTCCAGTTTTAGCCTTACTAGATTTTAATACACTATTCGAGGTTGAGTGTGATGCAAGTGGAGTTGGTATAGGTGCTGTTTTGATTCAAGCAAAAAGACCTATTTCATTTTTTAGTGAAAAGCTGACTGGCGCAAAACACAACTATTTTAATTATGATCGTGAGTTTTATGCTATTGTCCGAGCATTGGATCATTGGTCGCATTATTTGCGTCCCAAACCTTTTGTGCTATATTCTGATCATGAAGCGCTAAAGTTCATTAATGGACAGCAAAAGTTGAACTATCGTCATGCTAAATGGGTGGAATTTCTTCAATCTTTCACATTTTCCTCAAAATACAAAGAAGGAAAGTCTAATGTCGTGGCAGATGCTCTTTCAAGGAGGGCATATTTGTTAGCTATGGTTGATGCTCGAATTCTTGGTTTTGAGCTTCTTAAAGGCTTGTATGCATCTGATGTTGATTTTGCACAAGAATTCAGTTCTCCAACTCGGAATTACACCATTCAAGATGGGTTTCTTTTTAAGGGGAATAAGTTTTGTATTCCTCATTGTGGTGTGCGTGAGTTACTTGTTCATGAAGTACATAGTGGTGCTATTGCCGGCCATTTTGGGGTGCATAAAACTTTGGATTTGTTAAATGAGAGTTTTTTCTGGCCTCGAATGATTCGAGATGTTCAATCAGTGGTTTCTAGATATGCTACTTGTCAAAAGGCCAAAAGTACATTTTCTAAGGGTTTGTATACTCCACTTCCTGTTGCTGAAGTTCCGTGGGATAGTGTAAGTATGGATTTTATCATTGGTTTTCCAAGAACGCAAAGAGGGAAGGATTCTATAATGGTTGTCGTTGATCGTTTTTCAAAGATGGCTCACTTTATTCCAATGACTAAGACGGATGATGCACAACATGTTGCTGATCTCTATTTTAAGGAGATTGTTCGTTTGCATGGTATTCCACGAAGCATTGTTTCTGATCGAGATTCAAAGTTTTTGAGTCACTTTTGGAAGTATTTATGGAGATGGCTTGGAACCAAGTTGCTATTTAGCACATCTCATCATCCTCAGACGGATGGCCAAACTGAGGTGACTAACAAGACTTTAGGTACCTTACTTCGTGGATTAGTAGGCAAGACTCAAAAGGATTGGGATATCAAGTTATGTCATGCCGAGTTTGCTTATAATCGATCTCATTCTTCTACTACCTACCGTTCTCCTTTTGAAGTGGTTTATGGTATTAACCCATTTATTCCAATTGATTTGCTTCCTTTACACAAAGATGATATTCACACTGATGCCAAGAATCGTTTGGATGTCTTTAAGAAGACCTGTGAGCAAGTAAAAGAGAGGATTGAGAAGATGAATGCACTTTACAAGGCTCGAGCCGACAAGAGGCGTAAGCAACCTGTATTCAAACCTGGAGATCTTGTTTGGGTTCATTTGCGAAAAGAAAGGTTTCCAAGCAAAAGAAAGAACAAGCTTATGCCAAGGGCAGATGGTCCATTTGAGGTACTTGAAGCTTATGGAGATAGCGCTTACAAGATAGATCTACCAAGTAACTTTGGCGGTGTTAGTGCAACTTTTAATGTGGGTGACCTTTCTCCTTACTTGGATGATGTGAATTTGAGGGCAAAATTTTTTGATGAGGGGGAGAATGATGTGAATATGAAAGGAAATTTGGTTGAGGATCAGCCTATTAATCTGTTGCTCACTACAATGGGGTTTGACAATGACAAGAGACAAATATGGGTCACAAAGCTTACTTGGACAACAAAGCATGATGAAGGAATGGATGAAGCTTTGCCACTCAGCTCAACAACCAGCATGGGCTGACCTATTTTGGCTTATATAATTAATAATTCGACTTTTGGCTTGCAAGTTTTTACCTTTCACTTGAAAGGGTTTTTCTTGCTTTAAGCACTTAGGATTTTATTTTCCTATTTGGATTCTGTTTTTATATGTTTTCTATTTGGATTTGGATTTTAAATTTGTTTCCTGAAAGGATTCAGATATTGGCTAATTCAAGCTGATATTGAATTTCTCTTGGAATTCTGTTGGGTTTAGGTTATTGGTTAAGCCTATAAATACCCCTCTCATGTAATCTTTTAAGATATATGTGATGATTATGTTTTGAGATAAACTATGATTAGTTTTCTTTCTTCTAAACTTCAATTACTGGATTGTTTTGAAGGTTAGATTCAAATTACTTAGTTTCTGGATTGATCTAAGGAATTTGAGATTCAAAGTTCACGTTTCTGGATTGATCGTGTTCATTGAAATATCCTTTTCTTCTTGTTTTTGTTTCTTTGTGGTGCGATCCACATCAACATGTTAACATCATATACATCCAATTTAACATCCTTTTATCGCCTATTAATGCCACTTTAATACAAGTTAATTTTGTTCCACATTTTGGCTCTAATCAAGCATGTAAGTCATTGTTCACCATATTAGAGTACCTTTACACCCTATAAGAGTCACTTGCCCCATATATTGATACAATTAACATGTTAACATCACGTATATGCAATTAGACATCCTTTAACCACCTCTTGGTACCCCTTTCCTACAAGTGAATTTTGGGCAACATTTTGGCTCTAATCAATCATGTAAGTGACTTCTCACCATATTAGAGTCACTTTGCACCTTATAAGAGTCACTTCCATCATATATTGGTACAATTAACATGTTAACATCATGTACATGCAATTAGAAATCCTTTTACCACCTCTTAGTGCCATATTCATACAAGTCAATTTTGGTCCACATTTTGGTTTTAATTAACCATGTTAGTCACTTCTCACCATATTAGAGTCACTTTGCACCCTATAAGAGTCACTTTCCACAATATATGCAACAATTGACATGTTAACATCATATACATCCAATTTAACATCCTTTCACCACCTATTAATGCCACTTTCATACAAGTTAATTTTGTTCCACATTTTGGCTCTAATCAAGCATGTAAGTCATTGTTCACCATATTAGAGTACCTTTACACCTTATAAGAGTCACTTGCCCCATATATTGATACAATTAACATATTAACATCACGTAAATGCAATTAGACATCCTTTAACCACCTCTTGGTACCCCATTCCTACAAGTCAATTTTGGGCCACATTTTGGCGCTAATCAATCATGTAAGTGACTTCTCACCATATTAGAGTCACTTTGCACCTTATAAGAGTCACTTACCATCATATATTGGTACAATTAACATGTTAAAATCATGTACATGCAATTAGAAATCCTTTTACCACCTCTTAGTGGCATATTCATACAATTCAATTTTGGTCCATATTTTGGTTCTAATTAACCATGTTAGTCACTTATCACCATATTAGAGTCACTTTGCACCCTATAAGAGTCACTTTCCACCATATATGCAACAATTGACATGTTAACATCATATACATCCAATTTTACATACTTTTACCACCTATTAATGCCACTCTCATACAAGTTAATTTTGTTCCACATTTTGGCTCAAATCAACCATGTAAGTCACTGTTCACCATATTAGAGTACCTTTACACCCTATAAGAGTCACTTGCCCCATATATTGATACAATTAACATGTTAACATCACGTAAATGCAATTAGACATCCTTTAACCACCTCTTGGTACCCCTTTCCTACAAGTGAATTTTGGGCCACATTTTGGCTCTAATCAATCATGTAAGTGACTTCTCACCATATTAGAGTCACTATGCACCTTATAAGAGTCACTTCCATCATATATTGGTACAATTAACATGTTAACATCATGTACATGCAATTAGAAATCCTTTTACCACCTCTTAGTGCCATATTCATACAAGTCAATTTTGGTCCACATTTTGGTTTTAATTAACCATGTTAGTCACTTCTCACCATATTAGAGTCACTTTGCACCCTATAAGAGTCACTTTCCACCATATATGCAACAATTGACATGTTAACATCATATACATCCAATTTGACATCCTTTTACCACCTATTAATGCCACTTGCATACAAGTTAATTTTGTTCCACATTTTGGCACTGATCAAGCATGTAAGTCATTGTTCACCATATTAGAGTACCTTTACACCCTATAAGAGTCACTTGCCCCATATATTGATACAATTAACATATTAACATCACGTAAATGTAATTAGACATCCTTTAACCACCTCTTGGTACCCCTTTCCTACAAGTCAATTTTGGGCCACATTTTGGCTCTAATCAATCATGTAAGTGACTTCTCACCATATTAGAGTCGCTTTGCACCTTATAAGAGTCACTTGCCATCATATATTGGTACAATTAACATGTTAAAATCATGTACATGCAATTAGAAATCCTTTTACCACCTATTCATACAAGTCAATTTTGGTCCACATTTTGGTTCTAATTAACCATGTTAGTCACTTTTCACCATATTAGAGTCACTTTGCACCCTATAAGAGTCACTTGCCACCAAATATTGATATAATTAACATGTTAACATCATGTACATGCAATTAGACATCGTTTAACCACCTCTTGGTACCCCTTTCGTACAACTCAATTTTGGGCCACATTTTGGCTATAATCAATTATGTAAGTGACTTCTCACCATATTAGAGTCACTTTGCACCTTATAAGAGTCACTTGCCATCATATATTGGTACAATTAACATGTTAACATCATGTACATGCAATTAGAAATCCTTTTACCACCTCTTAGTGCCATATTCATACAAGTCAATTTTGGTCCACATTTTCGTTCTAATTAACCATGTTAGTCACTTCTCACCATATTAGAGTCACTTTGCACCCTGTAAGAGTCACTTTCCACCATATATGCAACAATTGACATGTTAACATCATATACATCCAATTTGACATCCTTTTACCACCTATTAATGCCACTTTCATACAAGTTAATTTTGTTCAATATTTTCGCTCTAATCAACCATGTAAGTCACTGTTCACCATATTAGAGTACCTTTACACCCTATAAGAGTCACTTGCCCCATATATTGATACAATTAACATGTTAACATCACGTAAATGCAATTAGACATCCTTTAACCACCTCTTGGTACCCCTTTCCTACAAGTTAATTTTGGGCCACATTTTGGCTCTAATCAATCATGTAAGTGACTTCTCACCATATTAGACTCACTTTGCACCTTATAAGTGTCACTTCCATCATATATTGGTACAATTAACATGTTAACATTATGTACATGCAATTAGAAATCCTTTTACCACCTCTTAGTGGCATATTCATACAAGTCAATTTTGGTCCTTATTTTGGTTCTAATTAACCATGTTAGTCACTTATCACCATATTTGAGTCACTTTGCACCCTATAAGAGTCACTTTCCACCATATATGCAACAATTGACATGTTAACATCATATACATCCAATTTTACATCCTTTTACCACCTATTAATGCCACTCTCATACAAGTTAATTTTGTTCCACATTTTGGCTCTAATCAACCATGTAAGTCACTGTTCACCATATTAGAGTACCTTTACACCCTATAAGAGTCACTTGCCCCATATATTGATACAATTAACATGTTAACATCACGTAAATGCAATTAGACATCCTTTAACCACCTCTTGGTACCCCTTTCCTACAAGTGAATTTTGGGCCATATTTTCGCTCTAATCAATCATGTAAGTGACTTCTCACCATATTAGAGTCACTTTGTACCTTATAAGAGTCACTTCCATCATATATTGGTACAATTAACATGTTAACATCATGTACATGCAATTAGAAATCCTTTTACCACCTCTTAGTGCCACATTCATACAAGTCAATTTTGGTCCAAATTTTGGTTTTAATTAACCATGTTAGTCACTTCTCACCATATTAGAGTCATTTTGCACCCTATAAGAGTCACTTTCCACCATATATGCAACAATTGACATGTTAACATCATATACATCCAATTTGACATCCTTTTACCGCCTATTAATGCCACTTTCATACAAGTTAATTTTGTTCCACATTTTGGCTCTAATCAAGCATGTAAGTCATTGTTCATTATATTAGAGTACCTTTACACCCTATAAGAGTCACTTGCCCCATATATTGATACAATTAACATGTTAACATTGCGTAATTGCAATTAGACATCCTTTAACCACCTCTTGGTATCCTACAAGTGAATTTTGGGCCACATTTTGGCTCTAATCAATCATGTAAGTGACTTCTCACCATATTAGAGTCACTTTGCACCTTATAAGAGTCACTTCCATCATATATTAGTACAATTAACATGTTAACATCATGTACATGCAATTAGAAATCCTTTTACCACCTCTTAGTGCCATATTCATACAAGTCAATTTTGGTCCACATTTTGGTTTTAATTAACCATATTAGTCACTTCTCACCATATTAGAGTCACTTTGCACCCTATAAGAGTCACTTTCCACCATATATGCAACAATTGACATGTTAACATCATATACATCCAATTTGACATCCTTTTTCCACCTATTAATGCCACTTTCATACAAGTTAATTTTGTTCCACATTTTGGCTCTAATCAAGAATGTAAGTCATTGTTCACCATATTAGAGTACCTTTACACCCTATAAGAGTCACTTGCCCCATATATTGATACAATTAACATATTAACATCACGTAAATGCAATTAGACATCCATTAACCACCTCTTGGTACCCCTTTCCTACAAGTTAATTTTGGGCCACATTTTGGTTCTAATCAATCATGTAAGTGACTTCTCACCATATTAGAGTCACTTTGCAACTTATAAGAGTCACTTGCCATCATATATTGGTACAATTAACATGTTAAAATCATGTACATGCAATTAGAAATCCTTTTACCACCTCTTAGTGGCATATTCATACAAGTCAATTTTGGTCCATATTTTGGTTCTAATTAACCATGTTAGTCACATATCACCATATTAGAGTCACTTTGCACCCTATAAGAGTCACTTTCCACTATATATGCAACAATTGACATGTTAACATCATATACATCCAATTTTACATCCTTTTACCACCTATTAATGTCACTCTCATACAAGTTAATTTTGTTCCACATTTTGGCTCAAATCAACCATGTAAGTCACTGTTCACCATATTAGAGTACCTTTACACCCTATAAAAGTCACTTGCCCCATATATTGATACAATTAACATGTTAACATCACGTAAATGCAATTAGACATCCTTTAACCACCTCTTGGTACCCCTTTCCTACAAGTGAATTTTGGGCCACATTTTGGCTCTAATCAATCATGTAAGTGACTTCTCACCATATCAGAGTCATTTTGCACCTTATAAGAGTCACTTCCATCATATATTGGTATAATTAACATGTTAACATCATGTACATGCAATTAGAAATCCTTTTACCATCTCTTAGTGCCATATTCATACAAGTCAATTTTGGTCCACATTTTGGTTTTAATTAACCATGTTAGTCACTTCTCACCATATTAGAGTCACTTTGCACCCTATAAGAGTCACTTTCCACCATATATGCAACAATTGACATGTTAACATCATATACATCCAATTTGACATCCTTTTACCGCCTATTAATGCCACTTTCATACAAGTTAATTTTGTTCCACATTTTGGCTCTAATCAAGCATGTAAGTCATTGTTCACCATATTAGAGTACCTTTACACCCTATAAGAGTCACTTGCCCCATATATTGATACAATTAACATGTTAACATCACGTAAATGCAATTAGACATCCTTTAACCACCTCTTGGTACCCCTTTCCTACAAGTGAATTTTGGGCCACATTTTGGCTCTAATCAATCATGTAAGTGACTTCTCACCATATTAGAGTCACTTTGCACCTTATAAGAGTCACTTCCATCATATATTGGTACAATTAACATGTTAACATCATGTACATGCAATTAGAAATCCTTTTACCACCTCTTAGTGCCATATTCATACAAGTCAATTTTGGTCCACATTTGGGTTTTAATTAACCATGTTAGTCACTTCTCACCATATTAGAGTCACTTTGCACCCTATAATAGTCACTTTCCACCATATATGCAACAATTGACATGTTAACATCATATACATCCAATTTGACATCCTTTTACCACCTATTAATGCCACTTTCATACAAGTTAATTTTGTTCCACATTTTGGCTCTAATCAAGCATGTAAGTCATTGTTCACCATATTATAGTACCTTTACACCCTATAAGAGTCACTTGCCCCATATATTGATACAATTGACATATTAACATCACGTAAATGCAATTAGACATCCTATAACCACCTCTTGGTACCTCTTTCCTACAAGTCAATTTTGGGCCACATTTTGGCTCTAATCAATCATGTAAGTGACTTCTCACCATATTAGAGTCACTTTGCACCTTATAAGAGTCACTTGCCATCATATATTGGTACAATTAACATGTTAAAATCATGTACATGCAATTAGAAATCCTTTTACCACCTATTCATACAAGTCAATTTTGGTCCACATTTTGGTTCTAGTTAACCATGTTAGTCACTTTTCACCATATTAGAGTCACTTTGCACCCTATAAGAGTCACTTGCCACCAAATATTGATATAATTAACATATTAACATCATGTACATGCAATTAGACATCGTTTAACCACCTCTTGGTACCCCTTTCGTACAACTCAATTTTGGGCCATATTTTGGCTATAATCAATTATGTAAGTGACTTCTCACCATATTAGAGTCACTTTGCACCTTATAAGAGTCACTTGCTATCATATATTGGTACAATTAACATGTTAACATCATGTACATGCAATTAGAAATCCTTTTACCACCTCTTAGTGCCATATTCATACAAGTCAATTTTGGTCCACATTTTGGTTCTAATTAACCATGTTAGTCACTTCTCACCATATTAGAGTCACTTTGCACCCTATAAGAGTCACTTTCCACCATATATGCAACAATTGACATGTTAACATCATATACATCCAATTTGATATCCTTTTACCACCTATTAATGCCACTTTCATACAAGTTAATTTTGTTCAATATTTTCGCTCTAATCAACCATGTAAGTCACTGTTCACCATATTAGAGTACCTTTACACCCTATAAGAGTCACTTGCCCCATATATTGATACAATTAACATGTTAACATCACGTAAATGCAATTAGACATCCTTTAACCACCTCTTGGTACCCCTTTCCTACAAGTTAATTTTGGGCCACATTTTGGCTCTAATCAATCATGTAAGTGACTTCTCACCATATTAGACTCACTTTGCACCTTATAAGAGTCACTTCCATCATATATTGGTACAATTAACATGTTAACATCATGTACATGCAATTAGAAATCCTTTTACCACCTCTTAGTGCCATATTTATACAAGTCAATTTTGGTCCATATTTCGGTTCAAATTGACCATGTTAGTCACTTCTCACCATATTAGGGTCACTTTGCACCCTATAAGAGTCACTTTCCACCATATATGCAACAATTGACATGTTAACATCATATACATCCAATTTGACATCCTTTTACCACCAATTAATGCCACTTTCATACAAGTTAATTTTGTTCCACATTTTGGCTCTAATCAAGCATGTAAGTCATTGTTCACCATATTAGAGTACCTTTACACCCTATAAGAGTCACTTGCCCCATATATTGATACAATTAACATATTAACATCATGTAAATGCAATTAGACATCCTTTAACCACCTCTTGGTATCCCTTTCCTACAAGTCAATTTTGGGCCACATTTTGGCTCTAATCAATCATCTAAGTGACTTCTCACCATATTAGAGTCACTTTGCACCTTATAAGAGTCACTTGTCATCATATATTGGTACAATTAACATGTTAACATCATGTACATGCAATTAGAAATCCTTTTACCACCTCTTAGTGGCATATTCATACAAGTCAATTTTGGTCCATATTTTGGTTCTAATTAACCATGTTAGTCACTTATCAGCATATTTGAGTCACTTTGCACCCTATAAGAGTCACTTTCCACCATATATGCAACAATTGACATGTTAACATCATATACATCCAATTTTACATCATTTTACCACCTATTAATGCCACTCTCATATAAGTTAATTTTGTTCCACATTTTGGCTCTAATCAACCATGTAAGTCACTGTTCACCATATTAGAGTACCTTTACACCCTATAAGAGTCACTTGCCCCATATATTGATACAATTAACATGTTAACATCACGTAAATGCAATTAGACATCCTTTAACCACCTCTTGGTACCCCTTTCCTACATGTGAATTTTTGGCCATATTTTGGCTCTAATCAATCATGTAAGTGACTTCTCACCATATTAGAGTCACTTTGCACCTTATAAGAGTCACTTCCATCATATATTGGTAGAATTAACATGTTAACATCATGTACATGCAATTAGAAATCCTTTTACCACCTCTTAGTGCCATATTCATACAAGTCAATTTTGGTCCACATTTTGGTTTTAATTAACCATGTTAGTCACTTCTCACCATATTAGAGTCACTTTGCACCCTATAAGAGTCACTTTCCACCATATATGCAACAATTGACATGTTAACATCATATACATCCAATTTGACATCCTTTTACCGCCTATTAATGCCACTTTCATTCAAGTTAATTTTGTTCCACATTTTGGCTCTAATCAAGCATGTAAGTCATTATTCACCATATTAGAGTACCTTTACACCCTATAAGAGTCACTTGCCCCATATATTGATACAATTAACATATTAACATCACGTAAATGCAATTAGACATCCTTTAACCACCACTTGGTACCCCTTTCCTACAAGTCAATTTTGGGCCACATTTTGGCTCTAATCAATCATGTAAGTGACTTCTCACCATATTAGAGTCACTTTGCACCTTATAAGAGTCACTTGCCATCATATATTGGTACAATTAACATGTTAAAATCATGTACATGCAATTAGAAATCCTTTTACCACCTCTTAGTGGCATATTCATACAAGTCAATTTTGGTCCATATTTTGGTTCTAATTAACCATGTTAGTCACTTATTACCATATTAGAGTCACTTTGCACCCTATAAGAGTCACTTTCCACCATATATGCAACAATTGACATGTTAACATCATATACATCCAATTTTACATCCTTTTACCACCTATTAATGCCACTCTCATACAAGTTAAATTTGTTCCACATTTTGGCTCTAATCAACCATGTAATTCACTGTTCACCATATTAGAGTACCTTTACACCCTATAAGAGTCACTTGCCCCATATATTGATACAATTAACATGTTAACATCATGTAAATGCAATTAGACATCCTTTAACTACCTCTTGGTACCCCTTTCCTACAAGTGAATTTTGGGCCATATTTTGGCTCTAATTAATCATGTAAGTGACTTCTCACCATATTAGAGTCACTTTGCACCTTATAAGAGTCACTTCCATCATATATTGGTACAATTAACATGTTAACATCATGTACATGCAATTAGAAATCCTTTTACCACCTCTTAGTGCCATATTCATACAAGTCAATTTTGGTCCACATTTTGGTTTTAATTAACCATGTTAGTCACTTCTCACCATATTAGAGTCACTTTGCACCCTATAAGAGTCACTTTCCACCATATATGCAACAATTGACATGTTAACATCATATACATCCAATTTGACATCCTTTTACCACCTATTAATGCCACTTTCATACAAGTTAATTTTGTCCCACATTTTGGCTCTAATCAAGCATGTAAGTCATTGTTCATCATATTAGAGTACCTTTACACCCTATAAGAGTCACTTGCCCCATATATTGATACAATTAACATATTAACATCACGTAAATGCAATTAGACATCCTTTAACCACCTCTTGGTACCCCTTTCCTACAAGTCAATTTTGGGCCACATTTTGGCTCTAATCAATCATGTAAGTGACTTCTTGCCATATTAGAGTCACTTTGCACCTTATAAGAGTCCCTTTCCACCATATATGCAACAATTGACATGTTAACATCATATACATCCAATTTGACATCCTTTTACCGCCTATTAATGCCACTTTCATACAAGTTAATTTTGTTCCACATTTTAGCTCTAATCAAGCATGTAAGTCATTGTTCACCATATTAGAGTACCTTTACACCCTATAAGAGTCACTTGCCCCATATATTGATACAATTAACATGTTAACATCACGTAAATGCAATTAGACATCCTTTAACCATCTCTTGGTACCCCTTTCCTACAAGTGAATTTTGGGCCACATTTTGGCTCTAATCAATCATGTAAGTGACTTCTCACCATATTAGAGTCACTTTGCACCTTATAAGAGTCACTTCCATCATATATTGGCACAATTAACATGTTAACATCATGTACATGCAATTAGAAATCCTTTTACCACCTCTTAGTGCCATATTCATACAAGTCAATTTTGGTCCACATTTTGGTTTTAATTAACCATGTTAGTCACTTCTCACCATATTAGAGTCACTTTGCACCCTATAAGAGTCACTTTCCACCATATATGCAACAATTGACATGTTAACATCATATACATCCAATTTGACATCCTTTTACCACCTATTAATGCCACTTTCATACAAGTTAATTTTGTTCCACATTTTGGCTCTAATCAAGCATGTAAGTCATTGTTCATCATATTAGAGTACCTTTATACCCTGTAAGAGTCACTTGCCCCATATATTGATACAATTAACATATTAACATCACGTAAATGCAATTAGACATCCTTTAACCACCTCTTGGTACCCCTTTCCTACAAATCAATTTTGGGCCACATTTTGGCTCTAATCAATCATGTAAGTGACTTCTTACCATATTAGAGTCACTTTGCACCTTATAAGAGTCACTTGCCATTATATATTGGTACAATTAACATGTTAAAATCATGTACATGCAATTAGAAATGCTTTTACCACCTCTTAGTGGCATATTCATACAAGTCAATTTTGGTCCATATTTTGGTTCTAATTAACCATGTTAGTCACTTATCACCATATTAGAGTTACTTTGCACCCTATAAGAGTCACTTTCCACCATATATGCAACAATTGACATGTTAACATCATATACATCCAATTTTACATCCTTTTACCACCTATTAATGCCACTCTCATACAAGTTAATTTTGTTCCACATTTTGGCTCTAATCAACCATGTAAGTCACTGTTCACCATATTAGAGTACCTTTACACCCTATAAGAGTCACTTGCCCCATATATTGATACAATTAACATGTTAACATCACGTAAATGCTATTAGACATCCTTTAACAACCTCTTGGTCCCCTTTCCTACAAGTGAATTTTGGGCCACATTTTGGCTCTAATCAATCATGTAAGTGACTTCTCACCATATTAGAGTCACTTTGCACCTTATAAGAGTCACTTCCATCATATATTGGTACAATTAACATGTTAACATCATGTACATGCAATTAGAAATCCTTTTACCACCTCTTAGTGCCATATTCATACAAGTCAATTTTGGTCCACATTTTGGTTTTAATTAACCATGTTAGTCACTTCTCACCATATTAGAGTCACTTCGCACCCTCTAAGAGTCACTTTCCACCATATATGCAACAATTCACATGTTAACATCATATACATCCAATTTGACATCTTTTTACCTCCTATTAATGCCACTTTAATACAAGTTAATTTTGTTCCACATTTTGGCTTTAATCAAGCATGTAAGTCATTGTTCACCATATTAGAGTACCTTTACACCCTATAAGAGTCACTTGCCCCATATATTGATACAATTAACATGTTAACATCACGTAAATGCAATTAGACATCCTTTAACCACCTCTTGGTACCCCTTTCCTACAAGTGAATTTTGTGCCACATTTTGGCTCTAATCAATCATGTAAGTGACTTCTCACCATATTAGAGTCACTTTGCACCTTATAAGAGTCACTTCCATCATATATTGGTACAATTAAAATGTTAAATTCATGTACATGCAATTAGAAATCCTTTTACCACCTCTTAGTGCCATATTCATACAAGTCAATTTTGGTACACATTTTGGTTTTAATTAACCATGTTAGTCACTTCTCACCATATTAGAGTCACTTTGCACCCTATAAGAGTCACTTTCCACCATATGTACAACAATTGACATGTTAACATCATATACATCCAATTTGACATCCTTTTACCACCTATTAATGCCACTTTCATACAAGTTAATTTTGTTCCACATTTTGGCTCTAATCAAGCATGTAAGTCATTGTTCACCATATTAGAGTACCTTTACACCCTATAAGAGTCACTTGCCCCATATATTGATACAATTAACATATTAACATCACGTAAATACAATTAGACATCCTTTAACCACCTCTTGGTACCCCTTTCCTATAAGTCAATTTTGGGCCACATTTTGGCTCTAATCAATCATGTAAGTGACTTCTCACCATATTAGAGTCACTTTGCACCTTATAAGAGTCACTTGCTATCATATATTGGTACAATTAACATGTTAAAATCATGTACATGCAATTAGAAATCCTTTTACCACCTCTTAGTGGCATATTCATACAAGTCAATTTTGGTCCATATTTTGGTTCTAATTAACCATGTTAGTCACTTATCACCATATTAGAGTCACTTTGCACCCTATAAGAGTCACTTTCCACCATATAAGCAACAATTGACATGTTAACATCATATACATCCAATTTTACATCCTTTTACCACCTATTAATGCCACTCTCATACAAGTTAATTTTGTTCCACACTTTGGCTCTAATCAACCATGTAAGTCACTGTTCACCATATTAGAGTACCTTTACACCCTATAAGAGTCACTTGCCCCATATATTGATACAATTAATATGTTAACATCACGTAAATGCAATTAGACATCCTTTAACCACCTCTTGGTACCCCTTTCCTACAAGTGAATTTTGGGCCACATTTTGGCTCTAATCAATCATGTAAATGACTTCTCACCATATTAGAGTCACTTTGCACCTTATAAGAGTCATTTCCATCATATACTGGTACAATTAACATGTTAACATCATGTACATGAAATTAGAAATCCTTTTACCACCTCTGATAGGGATAAATAAGTCCTGATTTTATAATTAATGGGCTGATAGGCCCAATAATAAGATGTATAATATTCAGACCAGAAAGGTTAAGCCTGATGGACCAGATCAGGCCTGGTGGAATAAAAAAGGCCCAAAAGCCCTGATTATTAATTAATTTCGTAATTAATTAATAAGGGAAAAATCAGCTATTGAGAAGAGTCCCGATAAGGATATAAATCCTTATAGATTAGCCTCAAGGGGATCTAAAAGGATAAGGAATCAGCTTCCTACTTCCTAGGACTCCTAAGTCTATCCTAATTCAGAGGCTTGTCCACCAAGTCTCCTACACCAAGTCCAATTCAAGGACTCCCACATCTATATAAGGGGCCTCACCCCACAAATAAGAACTACGTTTTTTGGCTTGATTCTCTAATTCACAGAGATACGTAGGCATCTCGTAAAGGCAGATTGAGTCACGAAACACGAGAGCAGCCATTAAAGGCCTTGAGCTCCCGAATCTTAGTATTAAATACAGCAAGTAATAACCTTGATTTCTTATCCATAACATTTGGCGCCGTCTGTGGGAACACAATAACAACCATGGCGAGAACACGGAGAATAATTGGAGCTCTAGAGAAAGAAACACCATCAGAGACAACCCAGGTGATTTCATCAACCGTGGAGGTTCCTCCCCATTCAACTTATGCATCTACTCAGGGGGAAGCCCAGACAGGGGCAACTCAACCTCAGCCACAAGGGACAACTCCCCCGACTATTCAAGGTACGAATCCTCAAGTTCAGCAAGTACATATACCTGTGAATTCTCGACCCGTCGGGTATGAATATTCAACTGTTGTTACTACTAACCCCCCTTATGGGATGCCCCTTCACCCTGAGGTTGGAGGAAGCGGATATGCTGGGCGAAGCGAGGCACGAGGGCGGTCGCCCCCCTATATACGAGGTTTGGATCCTATCCCTGAGGATCGGGAATTTTCTGGTCCATACACTAAGAGAGACTCCGAATCTTCGGATGATGAAGTGGCCCCGAGAAGGAGGCGTCCTGGAAAAGAGCCAATAGCCAATGGAAGGCAACGCCCCCAAAGCACCCCAGGGGCGAATCCCCAAGAAGTGCAGGAAAAGATCAGGGCTCATGAGGCTGAAATCCAAAGGCTGAGGCGTGATTTGGAGGCTCACCAAGCCACCAGACCCCACATACCTCCTAGGGGGAGAAATCCTCCTCCTATCATAGACCTGGATGGTCCGGTAAGAAGAAGGGCTGCTGTCCCAAGAACTGATCCGAGCAATCTCCTTCCCCTTGGAGATCCTGATGATCCAACTCCACCCTTCACAGAAGAGATAATGAATGCCCATATCTCAAGGAAATTCAAGATGCCCACTATCAAAGCCTATGATGGCACGGGAGACCCCGCTAATCATGTTAGGACATTCTCTAATGCACTGCTGCTGCAACCCGTGAATGATGCTATAAAATGTCGGGCCTTCCCTCAAACCCTGTCGGGTATGGCTCAAAGATGGTACAGTCGCCTACCCCCAAATTCTATTGGATCATTCAGAGAACTAAGTCAGGCTTTTATTAAGCAATTCATCAGTGGAAGAGTCCATGAGAAAAGTTCAGCGTCTCTTATGAGTCTTGTGCAAGGAGCTAAGGAATCCTTAAGAGATTACCTGAATCGTTTTACAAAGGAGGCTTTAAAAGTCCCAGATCTTGATGATAAGGTAGCCATGATAGCATTGCAACAAGGAACTAGGGATGAGTTTTTTAAGATGTCTTTGGCCAAACGACCCCCTGAGAGCATGTTGCAGCTCCAAGAGAGGGCAGGGAAGTATATCAAGGTTGAAGAAAGTATGAGGAAGACCGTAGTAAGTAATGAGCCCACTGGAGGCAAGAAACGAAAAACTGATTTGGAGTATATCGCTAAGGACAAATATCCTAGAACCGAACAAAACCCTGATTCAACCCCCAAGAAGGGAGGACCTGGGCAAAAGTTCACTGAATACGCTAGGCTGAATGCTCCCAGAAGTCAGATTTTGATGGAGATTGAGAAAGACAGAGATATTTGCTGGCCTAAGCCCTTGAAGGCTGATCCCGCCAAGCTAGATAGGGGCAAGTATTGCAGGTTTCACAAAGATGTTGGCCATGACACCGATGAGTGTAGGCAATTGAAAGATGAAATTGAGTTTTTGATTCGAAAAGGAAGATTGAATAAGTATACTGGAGATGAAGGGGACAGAAATAATAATGGAAGGAAGAACTTTGAAGATCGTAGGAGGGACCAAGATGATCAGGGGCGGAATCCCCAACCTAGAGGACCAGTTATAAACACCATTTATGGAGGGCCGAGACCTCAAGGGCCTGTGATAAACACGATCTTTGGAGGTCCAACTGCTGCTGGATTGTCCAAAAATTCCAGAAAGGCATATACTAGAGAGGTTATGCATATTGTTGGAGAAGCCCCGAAGAGGGCCAGGACAGAAGTAACATTGGCTTTTGATGATTCCGACCTAGAGGGTGTGAAGTTTCCCCATGACGACCCGCTGGTCATAACACCAATAATAGGAAATAGCCCGGTTAAGAGGGTCCTTGTGGATAATGGTGCTTCTGTGGATATCTTGCTCCACGACACCTTTCTAAGGATGGGGTATAACGACTCCCAGTTAACACCAACCGACATGCCGATATATGGATTTGCTGGAGTAGAATGTCCTGTGGAAGGGATAATCAAGTTGCCAACCACCATAGGTACGGAGCCAAGGCAAGCAACGCAGATGCTGGATTTCGTAGTGGTAAAGGCTAGTTCAACTTATAATGCTATCATGGGGAGAACAGGGATACATGCCTTCAAGGCAGTCCCCTCTTCCTACCATTCAGTCATGAAGTTTCCCACCCGAAATGGGATTGGAGAAGAGAGAGGAGATCAAAAAATGGCTAGAAGCTGTTATGTGGCCTCTTTGAGGGCAGATGGAGTCGGGGGGCAGGTTCTTCCTATTGAAGATATGGATGTTCGAGAAAATGATGAGAATAGAGGAAGGCCAGCAGAAGAATTGGTTTCGGTTCCTTTAGATCCCAAGAATCCTGAGAGGATGACTTTCATTGGAGCCACATTAGAGGAGCCCCTTAGAGGGAAGTTAGTGAAATTTTTGCAAGAAAATAGTGATGTGTTTGCATGGTCAGCAGCTGATATGCCAGGCATAGACCCGGAGTTAATTACTCACAAGCTAAACGTGGATCCAAGTCGGAAGACAGTGAAACAAAAGAAAAGAAATTTTGCCCCGGAAAGACAAGAGGCTATAAAGCAGGAAGTGGAAAAGCTCTTAGAGGCTGGTTTCATTGAGGAGATTCAATTTCCGGAGTGGTTAGCAAACCCTGTAATGGTGAAGAAGGCTAATGGAAAGTGGAGGATGTGTATAGACTTCACCGATCTGAATGATGCATGCCCCAAAGACTGTTTTCCGCTGCCTAGAATTGATACTTTGATTGATGCCACCGCTGGACATGAGATGCTGAGTTTCATGGATGGGTTTAGCGGATACAACCAGATCAAAATGCATAAGGATGACATTCCAAAGGTATCATTTATCACTGACTTTGGTGTTTATTGTTATCTTGTTATGGCGTTTGGTCTCAAGAATGCAGGAGCCACCTATCAAAGGTTGGTGAATAAAATTTTTAAGGATCTTATTGGGAAGACTATGGAAGTCTATGTTGATGACATGCTAGTCAAGAGTCTAGTAAAGACTGATCATATAACCCATTTGAGGGAAGCTTTTGAGGTCCTGAGGTACCACAAGATGATGTTGAATCCCACGAAGTGTGCTTTCGGAGTAGGATCTGGAAAATTCTTGGGATTGATGGTCTCAAAGAGGGGAATTGAGGCTAACCCCGATAAAATAAAGGCAATCCTGGATATGGAACCCCCAAAAACTGTCAAGGATGTTCAGAAACTCACAGGAAGGGTTGCTGCGCTAGGACGATTCATCTCCAAGTCAGGAGACAAATGCTTGTCATTCTTCAAGTCATTAAAGAACATTAGAGACTTTGTATGGAGTGAGGAAAATCAGAAGGCATTTGAAGAGTTAAAGAAGTATATGGGCCAGGCCCCGTTGTTGGCCAAGCCAGTTCTGAGTGAAGTTTTATTCTTGTACTTGGCTGTTTCAGAAAGCGCCTTGAGCGCGGTGTTGGTTAAGGAGGAACTGAAAGTCCAGAAACCCGTATACTATGTCAGCAAAATTTTGCATGGTGCTGAGTTGAATTATTCTGCCATTGAGAAATTCGCTTTAGCCTTGGTAATGGCTTCAAGAAAGCTGCGTCCTTATTTTCAAGCTCACCAAATTGAAGTGCTAACAAATCAGCCACTGAGAAATATCATTCACAGTCCCAAGGCAAGTGGGAGACTGATTAAGTGGGCAATAGAGTTGGGAGAGTTCGATCTCAAGTATAAGCCACGTACGGCCATAAAAGCCCAGGCACTAGCTGACTTCGTGGTGGAATGTACCATACCCAACCAAGAAGTCGGGGGGCAGGAAGATACCATACCTCAAGACAAGGGAGTCGACAATGGGGACAAGGAGAAAGAATATTGGGTTCTCTATTTTGATGGAGCATCAAAAACAAATTCCAGTGGAGCAGGGTTGGTTTTGCAAAGCCCTGATGGATTCTTAATTGAGTATGCCATGAAGCTAGACTTCCCAACCACAAACAATGAGGCAGAGTATGAAGCCCTGATTGCTGGCCTTGGTCTAGCTGGGACACTTAGAGTCAAAAACTTAAAGGTCCGTGGAGACTCGAAGCTGATCATATCTCAGGTAAAGGGAGAATTTGAAGCAAGGGATGATACGATGGCTAAGTATGTTCGCCTAGTAAGGGCTGTGATGACCCAATTTAATGAATGCCATGTTGAACACATTCCAAGGGAAGAAAATGCTAAAGCAGATGCGCTATCAAAGTTTGCTTCATCTGAGATTGAAGAAAGTTCAGGGAGTGTGTACTTCCGTGTTTTGAAGACACGAAGCATAGATGTTAAGCTTGTGGCTCCCGTAGGCTTGGGGACGTCATGGATTGATCCCATCAAGGCTCACATTCAGACCGGTTGGTTGCCAAATGATGCAACTGAAGCACAGAAGTTAACTGTTCGGGCACTAAGGTACTCTTTGATAGATGGGATTCTTTACAAAAGATCTTTCGTGGTTCCCTACTTGAGGTGTCTCAGGCCCGATGAGGCACGCTTGGCTCTTGAAGAAGTGCATGAAGGTATTTGTGGACAACACTTGGGGGGCAGGGCCTTGGCTCATAAGATAACCCGTTTAGGCTTCTATTGGCCAGAAATGATGGCTGATGCCAAAGAATATGTAAAGAAGTGTGATCGCTGTCAGAAACATGCACCAGTGGCCAGACAACCCCCCGAGATGCTGACCTCTATCAACTCACCTATTCCCTTTGCTATGTGGGGGATGGATATTCTAGGGCCTTTTCCTATGGCCACAGCACAAAGGAAGTTTCTGATTGTAGCCATTGATTATTTCACTAAGTGGATTGAAGCCAAGCCCTTGGCCAAAATCACAACTAAACAGGTTGCACAATTCCTGTGGGAAAACATTATGTGCCGATATGGAATTCCCCGTATCCTCGTCATTGACAATGGAACACAATTCAACAACGAGGAATTCAAGAAGTATTGCGAAGAAAATGAAATTGAGTTACGGTTCACCTCTGTGGCTCACCCGCAAGCCAATGGGCAAGCGGAGGTAGCAAATCGGATAATCCTGGATGGACTAAAGAAGAGAATCGAAAAATCAAGAAATAATTGGGTGGATGAGATACTTCCCATATTATGGGCCTATAGGACTACCTGTAGAGTCACGACAAATGCAACTCCTTTCATGTTGGCATATGGGGCAGAAGCAGTAGTTCCCGTGGAGATATCACATTCCTCTCCAAGGATTCAGGCTTTTGATGAAAAAGAAAATGAGGAAGGGCAGAAGTTAGCCCTGGATTTAATCGATGAAGTGCGAGATAAAGCACACGCAAAGATAGTAGAATATCAGAAAAAGGCTTCATTCTACTACAACCTAAGGGTTAAAGAGAGGTTTTTCAAACAAGGTGACCTAGTCTTGAGAAAAATAGAGGCTTCTGGTGTCGGACAGAAAGGAAAGCTTGCCCCAAATTGGGAAGGGCCGTATAGAGTCAAGAGCGTTCAGGGTAGAGGAACCTACAAACTGGAGACTATGGATGGTTTTGAAGTCCCGAGAACCTGGCACGCACAAAACCTGAAGGTTTACTACGTGTAAGATGGTCGAAGTACGATTCTCACTTGTCATTATGACAAGTAGGTTTAAAAGCACCTTGAAGCTTTGTTTGCATAGTATTTTTCTTTTTTAGCTATTATAGATCAGGGTCGAACCCATATTATGTAAGGTTTTGGAAAACCAGACTTGAAATTGAAGAGTTCGAAATTATTTCAACCTATGGATGTTTGAGTTGTGATAATACTTGTGTGGCCCATTAAGCCAAGTTTGAATATTAAAGTATCGGAAAAATGAAGGAGAGAATGCAAATAAGGAAAGTAGCATAGCCCCGCAGGGTAATAAGTTTTAATACAAACAAAAGTCCAGACATAAATTAAGGATAAAATTACAGAATAGAAAAACTACTCCTCCATGCGGGAGCCTTCATTCTCTTTCTCCTTATCAGCGCCTTCAGCGTCCTTCGCAGGAGAAGCGGGAGGAGAAGCAGTGTTAGGATCCAAGATGCGATCATCTGGCTGAGGAGAGTCGAAGAGGGCGTCTATGTTGTCCTCTGACTCAGCCTGCTCTGGACTTATAAAGTCCTTAGGGTCGACTAAGCCCGGGTACTTCTCAGAAACAGCCTTCACGGCCGCATCCCATCCCTGAGTGAACTGTAGGGAATAAAGACCCTCATCATGAATCTCCATGAGATTCTTAAACTTGTCAGAATCCATGTAGTCATCAATGAGCTTATCCTTATCGCTCCTAAGTTTCACCAGCTCGGAATGAGCCTTAGCCAGCTCCTCTTTCTTCGTGTCCAGCTTCTTCTCAAGGACCTTGGCTCTCTCCTCCCACTTCTTCATCTCCTTTTCAAAAACATCGGAGTTACCCTTCCAAGATCTAGCCTGATGTAGGGCCGCCTGGAAATAGGTATTACTCTGCAAAGAAATATGTATGAGTTGGCGCAAATTCATTGGGATACAAGAAAAGTTGAAATTCACAAAAGAAAGAGAAGAAAAAAGAAAATTACCCGCAACTTGGGCTTGAGAGCCCAGAAGCTCAATAGTCTCGACATCACTCCCCGTAACAATGTCAGTGAAATCATGGGGAGTGATGGAATGGTACGACCAATCCTTGGCATGTTTGGTGGATCCAACCACCGTATCGCTCCTCCTGAAGCCCCAGTTAGGCCTGAAGGAATGTGCCTTAAGTGGAGGATCCACATCGTCCCCCAGCTCGACCACCGGGACGTGGGGCTTAAGGAAAGTAGGACCGTCAGGTTTGCTCCTGGGATCCCTGTTTAACTTGGCCCTCTTCTGGCGGCCAGATTCCCCCTCCTTGGGCCTATTGACGTTATTAATAGCCTCACAAGCTGAAAGGAAAAGCAGAAGGAATATTAAAATCCAGAAAAAAGAAGAAGTACGGTTAAAAAGAAGGAAAAATAATTTCGCAGGTATAAGTTTACCCTTATCACTGGCCTGGGAGAGACCAATTTTCTTCAAGGAAAACTCCTCTAAAAGGGTCCAGGTGTCTGTTTTCCCATCGTCTGAAATTAAGGCTTGGTAGGCCACCTCCTCCTCATCAGTTAATCTAATGCTACCAGGACTACCATCTGATACTTTGCAAAATGGCCTACGGAAGAGTGTGGCCCAATCACCCCCAGCCCAGGTCAGCCTAACAAACTCATCCCTCCATTTAGGGTTGTTCTCGACTATAGAGTTACTATCAAAGATATGGGGAATTTTGGGCCGTTGGCGAATTAAAACCCAGCCCGGCTGACTCATGGAACTATTATAGAATTGGAAAACTTTCCTAAAGACTGCTACGGAAAGAGGAAAGCTATTCTTGAGACAAAGGACCATAAAACAGATAATGTTCCTCCAGGCGTTAGGAGGGAGTTGACAGGGGTTGATTCGTACATCGGCTAGTAAACGAGGAATAAATTCGTGAAATGGGAACCTAAGACCTGCGGTCAGGGCTCCTCGATAAATGAACAGGGTATCCCCCTCCCAATTACAAGTCCTATCCCCAGGGGCGGCTGGAGTGATCCTAAGGTGGGGTGGAAGTCTGTACAGGGTATTCATAGACTCTATCCTACCATCTAACTCATGAAAAGTGTTACCATGATTATACGAATCTAACTCAGACAGAGAAGGATATTCATCACCTCTCGAGTTAATCATATCAATGAGGGAAGTATATGGAGATTGAATTTGAATGTTTGTACCTCTCTTAGAGACATTCATCTTCTGCAAACGAGCTAGGTCACGGTCCGCCATTAATATGCTTCGGTTGAAGGCTTGAAACCCAGAAATACTTGAGAATGGTGGAGCTGCGGTGGCTTTGGTCACCGGAAATCGCCTTCAAAAGGGAGAACTTTAGAGAAAAATGTGAGATAAAATGAGAAGTGGGAAGTGAGGTGAGGATTCTCACTCCACACTACACTTATATAGGCGAAAAGCTCGGAATACGAGGCGTTTTTAGGCCCATTTAGCCAGGCCCAACCTAGAGGCCCATCTACAAGAAGTATCAGGAACAATCTAGAAGCTCCTGTGGAATTTAAAAAGTCAAAAATCGACTAGAACCTTAATATGGTTCGATCAGAGTCCTGATCGATGCAAAAGAGGATCCTGATCGATATCTTATTCGAACAGGAGGGAAGAAATCCCCTAAGATCGATCAGAGTCCTGATCGACACAGAAGAGAGTCCTGATCGATATCTTATTCGAACAGGAGGGAAGAAATCCCCTAAGATCGATCAGAGTCCTGATCGACAGAGAAGAGAGTCCTGATCGATATCTTATTCGAACAGGAGGGAAGAAATCCCCTAAGATCGATCAGAGTCCTGATCGACAGAGAAGAGAGTCCTGATCGACATTCCATTCGATCAGAATGGTCGAGAGCCATTTAATTCGATCAGAGTCCTGATCGAAATCGATCAGGAATCCTGGTCGATTAAGCCAGTGTAACAATCGACTAGGGTGTCACTTTGAAGGCCAATTCGGTCAGAATCCTGATCGAAATCGATCAGGAATCCTGTCGACCAGAGTGTAAGATCCTGAGCTAATTCGATCAGGATCCTGTCGATTTTGGCTGCATCCTGATCGATTTTGTCTGCATCCTGATCGATTTTGAATGCATTCTGATCGATTTTAAGCCAGAAAATTAAGGATAAGTCCCGGGAAATTAGGGAAAAATTCAGAAATAAGGAAATTCCTTAAATAATTTCTGAAAAATGTTAATATTTTCAGAAATAAGGAATAAATCCAGAAAATTAAAGGATAAATCCCGGAAATTTAGGGAAAAAATCCAGAAATTAAGGGAAAAATCCAGAAATTAAGGATAAATCCCAGAAATTAAGGGAAAAATCCAGAAATTTAGGAAAAAAAATCCAGAAATTAAGGATAAATCCCAGAAATTAAGGGAAAAATCCAGAAATTTAGGAAAAAAATCCAGAGATTAAGGATAAATCCCAGAAATTAAGGAAAAATCCCAGAAATTAGGGAAAAAATCCAGAGATTAAGGATAAATCCCAGAAATTAAGGGAAAAATCCAGAAATTAGGGAAAATCCCAGAAAATTAGGGAAAAATTCCTGGAAATTAAGATAATTTCTGAATAAAAGGAAGATTCATTGTAAATGTGTAGGTCGCTCCACACTTTACGCAAAAACGAAACCCTGAAAGGGAACGAATAACTTCTGCGAAACCTAATCAATGTTTCCCAAAAGTTGGGGGGCAAATGATAGGGATAAATAAGTCCTGATTTTATAATTAATGGGCTGATAGGCCCAATAATAAGATGTATAATATTCAGACCAGAAAGGTTAAGCCTGATGGACCAGATCAGGCCTGGTGGAATAAAAAAGGCCCAAAAGCCCTGATTATTAATTAATTTCGTAATTAATTAATAAGGGAAAAATCAACTATTGAGAAGAGTCCCGATAAGGATATAAATCCTTATAGATTAGCCTCAAGGGGATCTAAAATGATAAGGAATCAGCTTCCTACTTCCTAGGACTCCTAAGTCTATCCTAATTCAGAGGCTTGTCCACTAAGTCTCCTACACCAAGTCCAATTCAAGGACTCCCACATCTATATAAGGGGCCTCACCCCACAAATAAGAACTACGTTTTTTGGCTTGATTCTCTAATTCACAGAGATACGTAGGCATCTCGTAAAGGCAGATTGAATCACGAAACACGAGAGCAGCCATTAAAGGCCTTGAGCTCCCGAATCTTAGTATTAAATACAGCAAGTAATAACCTTGATTTCTTATCCATAACAACCTCTTAGTGCCATATTCATACAAGTCAATTTTGGTCCACATTTAGGTTTTAATTAACCATGTTAGTCACTTCTCACCATATTAGAGTCACTTTGCACCCTATAAGAGTCACTTTCCACCATATATGCAACAATTGACATGTTAACATAATATACATCCAATTTGACATCCTTTTACCGCCTATTAATGCCACTTTCATACAAGTTAATTTTGTTCCACATTTTGGCTCTAATCAAGCATGTAAGTCATTGTTCACCATATTAGAGTACCTTTACACCCTATAAGAGTCACTTTCCCCATATATTGATACAATTAACATGTTAACATCACGTAAATGCAATTAGACATCCTTTAACCACCTCTTGGTACCCCTTTCCTACAAGTGAATTTTGGGCCACATTTTGGCTCTAATCAATCATGTAAGTGACTTCTCACCATATTAGAGTCACTTTGCACCTTATAAGAGTCACTTGCCATCATATATTGGTACAATTAACATGTTAAAATCATGTACATGCAATTAGAAATCCTTTTACCACCTCTTATGGCATATTCATACAAGTCAATTTTGGTCCATATTTTGGTTCTAATTAACCATGTTAGTCACTTATCACCATATTAGAGTCACTTTGCACCCTATAAGAGTCACTTTCCACCATATAAGCAACAATTGACATGTTAACATCATATACATCCAATTTTACATCCTTTTACCACCTATTAATGCCAGTCTCATACAAGTTAATTTTGTTCCACATTTTGGCTCTAATCAACCATGTAAGTCACTGTTCACCATATTAGAGTACCTTTACACCCTATAAGAGTCACTTGCCCCATATATTGAGACAATTAACATGTTAACATCACGTAAATGCAATTAGACATCCTTTAACCACCTCTTGGTACCCCTTTCCTACAAGTGAATTTTGGGCCACATTTTGGCTCTAATCAATCATGTAAATGACTTCTCACCATATTAGAGTCACTTTGCACCTTATAAGAGTCATTTCCATCATATACTGGTACAATTAACATGTTAACATCATGTACATGAAATTAGAAATCCTTTTACCACCTCTTAGTGCCATATTCATACAAGTCAATTTTGGTCCACATTTAGGTTTTAATTAACCATGTTAGTCACTTCTCACCATATTAGAGTCACTTTGCACCCTATAAGAGTCACTTTCCACCATATATGCAACAATTGACATGTTAACATAATATACATCCAATTTGACATCCTTTTACCGCCTATTAATGCCACTTTCATACAAGTTAATTTTGTTCCACATTTTGGCTCTAATCAAGCATGTAAGTCATTGTTCACCATATTAGAGTACCTTTACACCCTATAAGAGTCACTTTCCCCATATATTGATACAATTAACATGTTAACATCACGTAAATGCAATTAGACATCCTTTAACCACCTCTTGGTACCCCTTTCCTACAAGTGAATTTTGGGCCACATTTTGGCTCTAATCAATCATGTAAGTGACTTCTCACCATATTAGAGTCACTTTGCACCTTATAATAGTCACTTCCATCATATATTGGTATAATTAACATGTTAACATCATGTATATGCAATTAGAAATCCTTTTACCACCTCTTAGTGCCATATTCATACAAGTCAATTTTGGTCCACATTTTGGTTTTAATTAACCATGTTAGTCACTTCTCACCATATTAGAGTCACTTTGCACCCTATAAGAGTCACTTTCCACCATATATGCAACAATTGACATGTTAACATCATATACATCCAATTTGACATCCTTTTACCACCTATTAATGCCACTTTCATACAAGTTAATTTTGTTCCACATTTTGGCTCTAATCAAGCATGTAAGTCATTGTTCACCATATTAGAGTACCTTTACACCCTATAAGAGTCACTTGCCCCATATATTGATACAATTAACATATTAACATCACGTAAAGGCAATAAGACATCCTTTAACCACCTCTTGGTATCCCTTTCCTACATGTGAATTTTGGGCCACATTTTGGCTCTAATCAATCATGTAAGTGACTTCTCACCATATTAGAGTCACTTTGCACCTTATAAGAGTCACTTCCATCATATATTGGTACAATTAACATGTTAAAATCATGTACATGCAATTAGAAATCCTTTTACCACCTCTGAGTGGCATATTCATACAAGTCAATTTTGGTCCATATTTTGGTTCTAATTAACCATGTTAGTCACTTATCACCATATTAGAGTCACTTTGCACCCTATAAGAGTCACTTTTCCACCATATATGCAACAATTGACATGTTAACATCATATACATCCTATTTGACATCCTTTTACCACCTATTAATGCCACTTTCATACAAGTTAATTTTGTTCCACATTTTGGCTCTAATCAAGCATGTAAGTCATTGTTCACCATATTAGAGTACCTTTACACCCTATAAGAGTCACTTGCCCCATATATTGATACAATTAACATATTAACATCACGTAAATGCAATAAGACATCCTTTAACCACCTCTTGGTATCCCTTTCCTACATGTGAATTTTGGGCCACATTTTGGCTCTAATCAATCATGTAAGTGACTTCTCACCATATTAGAGTCACTTTGCACCTTATAAGAGTCACTTCCATCATATATTGGTACAATTAACATGTTAAAATCATGTACATGCAATTAGAAATCCTTTTACCACCTCTGAGTGGCATATTCATACAAGTCAATTTTGGTCCATATTTTGGTTCTAATTAACCATGTTAGTCACTTATCACCATATTAGAGTCACTTTGCACCCTATAAGAGTCACTTTCCACCATATATGCAACAATTGACATGTTAACATCATATACATCCAATTTTACATCCTTTTACCACCTATTAATGCCACTCTCATACAAGTTAATTTTGTTCCACATTTTGGCTCTAATCAACCATGTAAGTCACTGTTCACCATATTAGAGTACCTTTACACCCTATAAGAGTCACTTGCCCCATATATTGATACAATTAACATGTTAACATCATGTAAATGCAATTAGACATCCTTTAACTACCTCTTGGTACCCCTTTCCTACAAGTGAATTTTGGGCCATATTTTGGCTCTAATTAATCATGTAAGTGACTTCTCACCATATTAGAGTCACTTTGCACCTTATAAGAGTCACTTCCATCATATATTGATACAATTAACATGTTAACATCATGTACATGCAATTAGAAATCCTTTTACCACCTCTTAGTGCCATATTCATACAAGTCAATTTTGTTCCACATTTTGGTTTTAATTAACCATGTTAGTCACTTCTCACCATATTAGAGTCACTTTGCACCCTATAAGAGTCACTTTCCACCATATATGCAACAATTGACATGTTAACATCATATACATCCAATTTGACATCCTTTTACCGCCTATTAATGCCACTTTCATACAAGTTAATTTTGTTCCACATTTTAGCTCTAATCAAGCATGTAAGTCATTGTTCACCATATTAGAGTACCTTTACACCCTATAAGAGTCACTTGCCCCATATATTGATACAATTAACATGTTAACATCACGTAAATGCAATTAGACATCCTTTAACCACCTCTTGGTACCCCTTTCCTACAAGTCAATTTTGGGCCACATTTTGGCTCTAATCAATCATGTAAGTGACTTCCCACCATATTAGAGTCACTTTGCACCTTATAAGAGTCACTTGCCATCATATATTGGTACAATTAACATGTTAAAATCATGTACATGCAATTAGAAATCCTTTTACCACCTCTTAGTGGCATATTCATACAAGTCAATTTTGGTCCATATTTTGGTTCTAATTAACCATGTTAGTCACTTATCACCATATTAGAGTCACTTTGCACCCTATAAGAGTCACTTTCCACCATATAAGCAACAATTGACATGTTAACATCACATACATCCAATTTTACATCCTTTTACCACCTATTAATGCCAGTCTCATACAAGTTAATTTTGTTCCACATTTTGGCTCTAATCAACCATGTAAGTCACTGTTCACCATATTAGAGTACCTTTACACCCTATAAGAGTCACTTGCCCCATATATTGATACAATTAACATGTTAACATCACGTAAATGCAATTAGACATCCTTTAACCACCTCTTGGTACCCCTTTCCTACAAGTGAATTTTGGGCCACATTTTGGCTCTAATCAATCATGTAAATGACTTCTCACCATATTAGAGTCACTTTGCACCTTATAAGAGTCATTTCCATCATATACTGGTACAATTAACATGTTAACATCATGTACATGAAATTGGAAATCCTTTTACCACCTCTTAGTGCCATATTCATACAAGTCAATTTTGGTCCACATTTAGGTTTTAATTAACCATGTTAGTCACTTCTCACCATATTAGAGTCACTTTGCACCCTATAAGAGTCACTTTCCACCATATATGCAACAATTGACATGTTAACATAATATACATCCAATTTGACATCCTTTTACCGCCTATTAATGCCACTTTCATACAAGTTAATTTTGTTCCACATTTTGGCTCTAATCAAGCATGTAAGTCATTGTTCACCATATTAGAGTACCTTTACACCCTATAAGAGTCACTTTCCCCATATATTGATACAATTAACATGTTAACATCACGTAAATGCAATTAGACATCCTTTAACCACCTCTTGGTACCCCTTTCCTACAAGTGAATTTTGGGCCACATTTTGGCTCTAATCAATCATGTAAGTGACTTCTCACCATATTAGAGTCACTTTGCACCTTATAATAGTCACTTCCATCATATATTGGTATAATTAACATGTTAACATCATGTATATGCAATTAGAAATCCTTTTACCACCTCTTAGGGCCATATTCATACAAGTCAATTTTGGTCTACATTTTGGTTTTAATTAACCATGTTAGTCACTTCTCACCATATTAGAGTCACTTTGCACCCTATAAGAGTCACTTTCCACCATATATGCAACAATTGACATGTTAACATCATATACATCCAATCTGACATCCTTTTACCACCTATTAATGCCACTTTCATACAAGTTAATTTTGTTCCACATTTTGGCTCTAATCAAGCATGTAAGTCATTGTTCACCATATTAGAGTACCTTTACACCCTATAAGAGTCACTTGCCCCATATATTGATACAATTAACATATTAACATCACGTAAAGGCAATAAGACATCCTTTAACCACCTCTTGGTATCCCTTTCCTACATGTGAATTTTGGGCCACATTTTGGCTCTAATCAATCATGTAAGTGACTTCTCACCATATTAGAGTCACTTTGCACCTTATAAGAGTCACTTCCATCATATATTGGTACAATTAACATGTTAAAATCATGTACATGCAATTAGAAATCCTTTTACCACCTCTTAGTGGCATATTCATACAAGTCAATTTTGGTCCATATTTTGGTTCTAATTAACCATGTTAGTCACTTATCACCATATTAGAGTCACTTTTCACCCTATAAGAGTCACTTTCCACCATATATGCAACAACTGACATGTTAACATCATATACATCCAATTTTACATCCTTTTACCACCTATTAATGCCACTCTCATACAAGTTAATTTTGTTCCACATTTTGGCTCTAATCAACCATGTAAGTCACTGTTCACCATATTAGAGTACCTTTACACCCTATAAGAGTCACTTGCCCCATATATTGATACAATTAACATGTTAACATCATGTAAATGCAATTAGACATCCTTTAACTACCTCTTGGTACCCCTTTCCTACAAGTGAATTTTGGGCCATATTTTGGCTCTAATTAATCATGTAAGTGACTTCTCACCATATTAGAGTCACTTTGCACCTTATAAGAGTCACTTCCATCATATATTGATACAATTAACATGTTAACATCATGTACATGCAATTAGAAATCCTTTTACCACCTCTTAGTGCCATATTCATACAAGTCAATTTTGTTCCACATTTTGGTTTTAATTAACCATGTTAGTCACTTCTCACCATATTAGAATCACTTTGCACCCTATAAGAGTCACTTTCCACCATATATGCAACAATTGACATGTTAACATCATATACATCCAATTTGACATCCTTTTACCGCCTATTAATGCCACTTTCATACAAGTTAATTTTGTTCCACATTTTAGCTCTAATCAAGCATGTAAGTCATTGTTCACCATATTAGAGTACCTTTACACCCTATAAGAGTCACTTGCCCCAAATATTGATACAATTAACATGTTAACATCACGTAAATGCAATTAGACATCCTTTAACCATCTCTTGGTACCCCTTTCCTACAAGTGAATTTTGGGCCACATTTTGGCTCTAATCAATCATGTAAGTGACTTCTCACCATATTAGAGTCACTTTGCACCTTATAAGAGTCACTTCCATCATATATTGGTACAATTAACATGTTAACATCATGCACATGCAATTAGAAATCCTTTTACCACCTCTTAGTGCCATTTTCATACAAGTCAATTTTGGTCCACATTTTGGTTTTAATTAACCATGTTAGTCACTTCTCACCATATTAGAGTCACTTTGCACCCTATAAGAGTCACTTTCCACCATATATGCAACAATTGACATGTTAACATCATATACATCCAATTTGACATCCTTTTACCTCCTATTAATGCCACTTTCATACAAGTTAATTTTGTTCCACATTTTGGCTCTAATCAAGCATGTAAGTCATTTTTCATCATATTAGAGTACCTTTACACCCTATAAGAGTCACTTGCCCCATATATTGATACAATTAACATATTAACATCACGTAAATGCAATTAGACATCCTTTAACCACCTCTTGGTACCCCTTTCCTACAAGTCAATTTTGGGCCACATTTTGGCTCTAATCAATCATGTAAGTGACTTCTTACCATATTAGAGTCACTTTGCACCTTATAAGAGTCACTTGCCATCATATATTGGTACAATTAACATGTTAAAATCATGTACATGCAATTAGGAATGCTTTTACCACCTCTTAGTGGCATATTCATACAAGTCAATTTTGGTCAATATTTTGGTTCTAATTAACCATGTTAGTCATTTATCACCATATTAGAGTCACTTTGCACCCTATAAGAGTCACTTTCCACCATATATGCAACAAATGACATGTTAACATCATATACATCCAATTTTACATCCTTTTACCACCTATTAATGCCACTCTCATACAAGTTAATTTTGTTCCACATTTTGGCTCTAATCAACCATGTAAGTCACTGTTCACCATATTAGAGTACTTTTACACCCTATAAGAGTCAGTTGCCCCATATATTGATACAATTAACATGTTAACATCACGTAAATGCAATTAGACATCCTTTAACAACCTCTTGGTCCCCTTTCCTACAAGTGAATTTTGGGCCACATTTTGGCTCTAATCAATCATGTAAGTGACTTCTCACCATATTAGAGTCACTTTGCACCTTATAAGAGTCACTTCAATCATATATTGGTACAATTAACATGTTAACATCATGTACATGCAATTAGAAATCCTTTTACCACCTCTTAGTGCCATATTCATACAAGTCAATTTTGGTCCACATTTTGGTTTTAATTAACCATGTTAGTCACTTCTCACCATATTAGAGTCACTTTGCACCCTCTAAGAGTCACTTTCCACCATATATGCAACAATTCACATGTTAACATCATATACATCCAATTTGACATCTTTTTACCTCCTATTAATGCCACTTTAATACAAGTTAATTTTGTTCCACATTTTGGCTCTAATCAAGCATGTAAGTCATTGTTCACCATATTAGAGTACCTTTACACCCTATAAGAGTCACTTGCCCCATATATTGATACAATTAACATGTTAACATCACGTAAATGCAATTAGACATCCTTTAACCACCTCTTGGTACCCCTTTCCTACAAGTGAATTTTGGGCCATATTTTGGCTCTAATCAATCATGTAAGTGACTTCTCACCATATTAGAGTCACTTTGCACCTTATAAGAGTCACTTCCATCATATATTGGTACAATTAACATGTTAACATCATGTACATGCAATTAGAAATCCTTTTACCACCTCTTAGTGCCATATTCATACAAGTCAATTTTGGTCCACATTTTGGTTTTAATTAACCATGTTAGTCACTTCTCACCATATTAGAGTCACTTTGCACCCTATAAGAGTCACTTTCCACCATATATGCAACAATTGACATGTTAACATCATATACATCCAATTTGACATCCTTTTACCACCTATTAATGCCATCTTTCATACAAGTTAATTTTGTTCCACATTTTGGCTCTAATCAAGCATGTAAGTCATTGTTCACCATATTAGAGTACCTTTACACCCTATAAGAGTCACTTGCCCCATATATTGATACAATTAACATATTAACATCACGTAAATGCAATTAGACATCCTTTAACCACCTCTTGGTACCCCTTTCCTACAAGTCAATTTTGGGCCACATTTTGGCTCTAATCAATCATGTAAGTGACTTCTCACCATATTAGAGTCACTTTGCACCTTATAAGAGTCACTTGCCATCATATATTGGTACAATTAACATGTTAAAATCTTGTACATGCAATTAGAAATCCTTTTACCACCTCTTAGTGGCATATTAATACAAGTCAATTTTGGTCCATATTTTGGTTCTAATTAACCATGTTAGTCACTTATCAGCATATTAGAATCACTTTGCACCCTATAAGAGTCACTTTCCACCATATAAGCAACAATTGACATGTTAACATCATATACATCCAATTTTACATCCTTTTACCACCTATTAATTCCAGTCTCATACAAGTTAATTTTGTTCCACATTTTGGCTCTAATCAACCATGTAAGTCACTGTTCACCATATTAGAGTACCTTTACACCCTATAAGAGTCACTTGCCCCATATATTGATACAATTAACATGTTAATATCACGTAAATGCAATTAGACATCCTTTAACCACCTCTTGGTACCCCTTTTCTACAAGTGAATTTTGGGCCACATTTTGGCTCTAATCAATCATGTAAATGACTTCTCACCATATAGAGTCACTTTGCACCTTATAAGAGTCATTTCCATCATATACTGGTACAATTAACATGTTAACATCATGTACATGAAATTAGAAATCCTTTTACCACCTCTTAGTGCCATATTCATACAAGTCAATTTTGGTCCACATTTAGGTTTTAATTAACCATGTTAGTCACTTCTCACCATATTAGAGTCACTTTGCACCCTATAAGAATCACTTTCCACCATATATGCAACAATTGACATGTTAACATAATATACATCCAATTTGACATCCTTTACCGCCTATTAATGCCACTTTCATACAAGTTAATTTTGTTCCACATTTTGGCTCTAATCAAGCATGTAAGTCATTGTTCACCATATTAGAGTACCTTTACACCCTATAAGAGTCACTTGCCCCATATATTGATACAATTAACATGTTAACATCACGTAAATGCAATTAGACATCCTTTAACCACCTCTTGGTACCCCTTTCCTACAAGTGAATTTTGGGCCACATTTTGGCTCTAATCAATCATGTAAGTGACTTCTCACCATATTAGAGTCACTTTGCACCTTATAATAGTCACTTCCATCATATATTGGTATAATTAACATGTTAACATCATGTACATGCAATTAGAAATCCTTTTACACCTCTTAGTGCCATATTCATACAAGTCAATTTTGGTCCACATTTTGGTTTTAATTAACCATGTTAGTCACTTCTCACCATATTAGAGTCACTTTGCACCCTATAAGAGTCACTTTCCACCATATATGCAACAATTGACAAGTTAACATCATATACATCCAATTTGACATCCTTTTACCACCTATTAATGCCACTTTCATACAAGTTAATTTTGTTCCACATTTTGGCTCTAATCAAGCTTGTAAGTCATTGTTCACCATATTAGAGTACCTTTACACCCTATAAGAGTCACTTGCCCCATATATTGATACAATTAACATATTAACATCACGTAAATGCAATAAGATATCCTTTAACCATCTCTTGGTATCCCTTTCCTACATGTGAATTTTGGGCCACATTTTGGCTCTAATCAATCATGTAAGTGACTTCTCACCATATTAGAGTCACTTTGCACCTTATAAGAGTCACTTCCATCATATATTGGTACAATTAACATGTTAACATCATGTACATGCAATTAGAAATCCTTTTACCACCTCTTAGTGCCATATTCATACAAGTCAATTTTGGTCCACATTTAGGTTTTAATTAACCATGTTAGTCACTTCTCACCATATTAGAGTCACTTTGCACCCTATAAGAGTCACTTTCCACCATATATGCAACAATTGACATGTTAACATCATATACATCCAATTTGACATCCTTTTACCGCCTATTAATGCCCTTTTCATACAAGTTAATTTTGTTCCACATTTTGGCTCTAATCAAGCATGTAAGTCATTGTTCACCATATTAGAGTACCTTTACACCCTATAAGAGTCACTTGCCCCCATATATTGATAAAATTAACATGTTAACATCACGTAAATGCAATTAGACATCCTTTAACCACCTCTTAGTATCCCCTTTCCTACAAGTGAATTTTGGGCCACATTTTGGCTCTAATCAATCATGTAAGTGACTTCTCACCATATTAGAGTCACTTTGCACCTTATAAGAGTCACTTCCATCATATATTGGTATAATTAACATGTTAACATCATGTACATGCAATTAGAAATCCTTTTAACCACCTCTTAGTGCCATATTCATACAAGTCAATTTTGGTCCACATTTTGGTTGTAATTAACCATGTTAGTCACTTCTCACCATATTAGAGTCACTTTGCACCCTATAAGAGTCACTTTCCACCTATATGCAACAATTGACATGTTAAACATCATATACATCCAATTTGACATCCTTTTACCACCTATTAATGCCATTTCATACAAGTTAATTTTGTTCCACATTTTGGCTCTAATCAAGCCATTTAAGTCACTGTTCACCATATTAGAGTACCTTTACACCCTATAAGAGTCACTTGCCCCATATCATTGATACAATTAACATAGTTAACATCACGTAAATGCAATTAGACATCCTTTAACCACCTCTTGGTACCCCTTTCCTACAATGTGAATTTTGGGGCCACATTTTGGCTCTAATCAATCATGTAAGTGACTTTCACCATATTAGAGTCACTTTGCACCTTATAAGAGTCACTTGCCATCATATATTGGTACCATTAACATGTTAACATCATGTACATGCAATTAGAAATCCTTTACCACCTCTTAGTGCCATATTCATAAAAGTCAATTTTGGTCCACATTTGGTTCTAATTAACCATGTAGTCACTTCTCACCATATTAGAGTCACTTTGCACCCTATATAGAGATCACTTTCCACCATATATGCAACAATTGACAATGTTAACATCATATACATCCAATTTGACATCCTTTTACCGCCTATTACTGCCACTTTCATACACGTTAATTTTGTTCCACATTTTGGCTCTAATCAAGCATTGTAAGTCATTGTTCACCATATTAGAGTACCTTTACACCCTATAAGAGTCACTTGCCCATATATTGATACAATTAACATAGTTAACATCACGTAAATGCAATTAGACATCCTTTAACCACCTCTTGGTACCCCTTTCATACAAGTGAATTTTGGGCCACATTTTGGCTCTAATCAATCATGTAAGTGACTTCTCACCATATTAGAGTCACTTTGCACCTTATAAGAGTCACTTCCATCATATATTGGTACAATTAACATGTTAACATCATGTACAGCAATTAGAAATCCTTTTACCACCTCTTAGTGCCATATTCATACAAGTCAGTTTTGGTCCACATTTTGGTTTTAATTAACCATGTTAGTCACTTCTCACCATATTAGAGTCACTTTGCACCCTATAAGAGTCACTTTCCACCATATATGCAACAATTGACATGTTAACATCATATACATCCAATTTGACATCCTTTTACCGCCTATTAATGCCACTTTCATACAAGTTAATTTTGTTCACATTTTGGCTCTAATCAAGCTGTAAGTCATTGTTCACCATATTAGAGTACCTTTACACCCTATAAGAGTCACTTGCCCCATATATTGATACAATTAACATATTAACATCACGTAAATGCAATTAGACATCCTTTAACCACCTCTTGGTACCCCTTTCCTACAATGTGAATTTTGGGGCCACATTTTGGCTCTAATCAATCATGTAAGTGACTTCTCACCATATTAGAGTCACTTTGCACATTATAAGAGTCACTTGCCATCATATATTGGTACATTAACATGTTAACATCATGTACATGCAATTAGAAATCCTTTACCACCTCTTAGGCCATATTCATACAAGTCAATTTTGGTCCACATTTTGGTTTTAATTAACCATGTTAGTCACTTCTCACCATATTAGAGTCACTTTGCACCCTATAAGAGTCACTTTCCACCACTATATGCAACAATTGACATGTTAACATCATATACATCCAATTTGACATCCCTTTTACCACCTATTAATGCCTACTTTTCATACACGTTAATTTTGTTCCACATTTTGGCTCTAATCAAGCATGTAAGTCACTTGTTCACCATATTAGAGTACCTTTACACCCTATAAGAGGCACTTGCCCATATATTGATACAATAACATATTAACATCACGTTAAATGCAATTAGACATCCTTTAACCACCTCTTGGTACCCCTTCCTACAAGTCAATTTTGGGCCACATTTTGGCTCTAATCAATCATGTAAGTGACTTCTCACCATATTAGAGTCACTTTGCACCTTATAAGAGTCACTTGCCATCATATATTGGTACAATTAACATGTTAACATCATGTACATGCAATTAGAAATCCTTTTACCACCTCTTAGTGCCATATTCATACAAGTCAATTTTGGTCCACATTTTGGTTCTAATTAACCATGTTAGTCACTTCTCACCATATTAGAGTCACTTTGCACCCTATAAGAGTCACTTTCCACCATATATGCAACAATTGACATGTTAACATCATATACATCCAATTTGACATCCTTTTACCACCTATTAATGCCACTTTCATACAAGTTAATTTTGTTCCACATTTTGGCTCTAATCAACCATGTAAGTCACTGTTCACCATATTAGAGTACCTTTACACCCTATAAGAGTCACTTGCCCCATATATTGATACAATTAACATATTAACATCACGTAAATGCAATTAGACATCCTTTAACCACCTCTTGGTACCCCTTTCCTACAAGTCAATTTTGGGCCACATTTTGGCTCTAATCAATCATGTAAGTGACTTCTCACCATATTAGAGTCACTTTGCACCTTATAAGAGTCACTTCCATCATATATTGGTACAATTAACATGTTAACATCATGTACATGCAATTAGAAATCCTTTTACCACCTCTTAGTGCCATATTCATACAAGTCAATTTTGGTCCACATTTTGGTTTAATTAACCATGTTAGTCACTTCTCACCATATTAGAGTCATTTGCACCCTATAAGAGTCATTTCCACATATATGCCAACAATTGATATGTTAACATAATACATCCAATTTGACAGCCTTTTACCACCATATTAATGCCACTTTCATACTAAGTTAATTTTGTTCCACATTTTGGCTCTAATCACCATGTAAGTCATTGTTCAC
>NW_027418448.1:0-41351 GCF_009905375.1 Apium graveolens
AAATCCTTTACCACCTCTTAGTGCATATTCATACAAGTCAATTTTGGTCCATATTTTGGTTCTAATTAACCATGTTAGTCACTTATCACCATATTAGAGTCACTTTGCACCCTATAAGAGTCACTTTCCACCATATAGCAACAATTGACATGTTAACATCATATACATCCAATTTTACATCCTTTTACCACCTATTAATCCACTTTCATACAAGTTAATTTTGTTCCACATTTTGGCTCTAATCAACCATGTAAGTCACTGTTCACCATATTAGAGTACCTTTACACCCTATAAGAGTCACTTGCCCCATATATTGATACAATTAACATGTTAACATCACGTAAATGCAATTAGACATCCTTTAACCACCTCTTGGTACCCCTTTCCTACAAGTGAATTTTGGGCCACATTTTGGCTCTAATCAATCATGTAAGTGACTTCTCACCATATTAGAGTCACTTTGCACCTTAAGAGTCACTTCCATCATATACTGGTACAATTAACATGTTAACATCATGTACATGCAATTAGAAATCCTTTTACCACCTCTTAGTGCCATATTCATACAAGTCAATTTTGGTCCACATTTGGTTTAATTAACCATGTTAGTCACTTCTCACCATATTAGAGTCACTTTGCACCCTATAAGAGTCACTTTCCACCATATATGCAACAATTGACATGTTAACAATATACATCCAATTTGACATCCTTTTACCACATATTAATGCCACTTTCATACAAGTTAATTTTGTTCCACATTTTGGCTCTAATCAAGCATGTAAGTCATTGTTCACCATATTAGAGTACCTTTACACCCTATAAGAGTCACTTGCCCCATATATTGATACAATTAACATGTTAACATCACGTAAATGCAATTAGACATCCTTTAACCACCTCTTGGTACCCCTTTCCTACAAGTAATTTTGGGCCACATTTTGGCTCTAATCAATCATGTAAGTGACTTCTCACCATATTAGAGTCACTTTGCACCTTATAAGAGTCACTTCCATCATATATTGGTACAATTAACATGTTAACATCATGTACATGCAATTAGAAATCCTTTTACCACCTCTTAGTGCCATATTCATACAAGTCAATTTTGGTCCACATTTTGGTTCTAATTAACCATGTTAGTCACTTCTCACCATATTAGAGTCACTTTGCACCCTATAAGAGTCACTTTCCACCATATATGCAACAATTGACATGTTAACATCATATACATCCAATTTGACATCCTTTTACCATATTAATGCCACTTTCATACAAGTTAATTTTGTTCCACATTTTGGCTCTAATCAAGCATGTAAGTCATTGTTCACCATATTAGAGTACCTTTACACCCTATAAGAGTCACTTGCCCCATATATTGATACAATTAACATATTAACATCACGTAAATGCAATTAGACATCCTTTAACCACCTCTTGGTACCCCTTTCCTACAGTCAATTTTTGGGCCACATTTTGCTCTAATCAACATGTAAGTGACTTCTCACCATATTAGAGTCACTTTGCACCTTATAAGAGTCACTTCCATCATATATTGGTACAATTAACATGTTAACATCATGTACATGCAATTAGAAATCCTTTTACCACCTCTTAGTGCCATATTCATACAAGTCAATTTTGGTCCACATTTTGTTCTAATTAACCATGTTAGTCACTTCTCACCATATTAGAGTCACTTTGCACCCTATAAGAGTCACTTTCCACCATATATCAACAATTGACATGTTAACATCATATACATCCAATTTGACATCCTTTTACCACCTATTAATGCCATTTCATACAAGTTAATTTTGTTCCACATTTTGGCTCTAATCAAGCATGTAAGTCATGTTCACCATATTAGAGTACCTTTACACCCTATAAGAGTCACTTGCCCCATATATTGATACATTAACATTTAACATCACGTAAATGCAATTAGACATCCTTTAACCACCTCTTGGTACCCCTTTCCTACAAGTAATTTTGGGCCACATTTTGGCTCTAATCAATCATGTAAGTGACTTCTCACCATATTAGAGTCACTTTGCACCTTATAAGAGTCACTTGCCATCATATATTGGTACAATTAACATGTTAACATCATGTACATGCAATTAGAAATCCTTTTACCACCTCTTAGTGCCATATTCATACAAGTCAATTTTGGTCCACATTTTGGTTCTAATTAACCATGTTAGTCACTTCTCACCATATTAGAGTCACTTTGCACCCTATAAGAGTCACTTTCCACCATATATGCAACAATTGACATGTTAACATCATATACATCCAATTTGACATCCTTTTACCACCTATTAATGCCACTTTCATACAAGTTAATTTTGTTCCACATTTTGGCTCTAATCAACCATGTAAGTCATTGTTCACCATATTAGAGTACCTTTACACCCTATAAGAGTCACTTGCCTCATATATTGATACAATTAACATTTAACATCACGTAAATGCAATTAGACATCCTTTAACCACCTCTTGGTACCCCTTTCCTACAAGTCAATTTTGGGCCACATTTTGGCTCTAATCAATCATGTAAGTGACTTCTCACCATATTAGAGTCACTTTGCACCTATAAGAGTCACTTGCCATCATATATTGGTACAATTAACATGTTAACATCATGTACATGCAATTAGAAATCCTTTTACCACCTCTTAGTGCCATATTCATACAAGTCAATTTTGGTCCACATTTTGGTTCTAATTAACCATGTTAGTCACTTCTCACCATATTAGAGTCACTTTGCACCCTATAAGAGTCACTTTCCACCATATATGCAACAATTGACATGTTAACATCATATACATCCAATTGTACATCCTTTTACCACCTATTAATGCCACTCTCATACAGTTAATTTTGTTCCACATTTTGGCTCTAATCAACCATGTAAGTCACTGTTCACCATATTACCTTTACACCCTATAAGAGTCACTTTGCCCCATATATTGATACAATTAACATGTTAACATCACATAAATGCAATTAGACATCCTTTAGCCACCTCCTGGTACCCCCTTTACTACAAGTGAATTTTGGGCCACATTTTGGCTCTAATCAATCATGTAAGTGACTTCTCACCATATTAGAGTCACTTTGCACCTTATAAGAGTCACTTCCATCATATATTGGTACAATTAACATGTTAACATCATGTACATGCAATTAGAAATCCTTTTACCACCTCTTAGTGCCATATTCATACAGTTAGTTTTGGTCCACATTTGGTTTAATTAACCATGTTAGTCACTTCTCACCATATTAGAGTCACTTTGCACCCTATAAGAGTCACTTTCCACATATATGCAACAATTGACATGTTAACATCATATACATCCAATTTGACATCCTTTTACCGCCTATTAATGCCACTTTCATACAAGTTAATTTTGTTTCACATTTTGGCTCTAATCAAGCATGTAAGTCATTGTTCACCATATTAGAATACCTTTACACCCTATAAGAGTCACTTGCCCCATATATTGATACAATTAACATATTAACATCACGTAAATGCAATTAGACATCCTTTAACCACCTCTTGGTACCCCTTTCCTACAAGTCAATTTTGGGCCACATTTTGGCTCTAATCAATCATGTAAGTGACTTCTCACCATATTAGAGTCACTTTGCACCTTATAAGAGTCACTTGCCATCATATATTGGTATCAATTAACATGTTCAAATCATGTACATTCAATTAGAAATCCTTTACCACCTCTTAGTGGCATATTCATACAAGTCAATTTGGTCCATATTTTGGTTCTAATTAACCATGTTAGTCACTTATCACCATATTAGAGTCACTTTCCACCCTATAAGAGTCACTTTCCACCATATATGCAACAATTGACATGTTAACATCATATACATCCAAATTTACATCCTTTTACCACCTATTAATGCCACTCTCATACAAGTTAATTTTGTTCCACATTTTGGCTCTAATCAACCATGTAAGTCACTGTTCACCATATTAGAGTACCTTTACACCCTATAAGAGTCACTTGCCCCATATATTGATACAATTAACATGTTAACATCACGTAAATGCAATTAGACATCCTTTAACCACCTCTTGGTACCCCTTTCCTACAAGTGAATTTTGGGCCACATTTTGGCTCTAATCAATCATTTAAGTGACTTCTCACCATATTAGAGTCACTTTGCACATTATAAGTGTCACTTCCATCATATATTGGTACAATTAACATGTTAACATCATGTACATGCAATTAGAAATCCTTTTACCACCTCTTAGTGCCATATTCATACAAGTCAATTTTGGTCCACATTTTGGTTTTAATTAACCATGTTAGTCACTTCTCACCATATTAGAGTCACTTTGCACCCTATAAGAGTCACTTTCCACCATATATGCAACAATTGACATGTTAACATCATATACATCCAATTTGACATCCTTTTACCGCCTATTATAATGCCACTTTCATACAAGTTAATTTTGTTCCACATTTTGGTTCTAATCAAGCATGTAAGTCATTGTTCACCATATTTAGTACCTTTACACCCTATAAGAGTCACTTGCCCCATATATTGATACAATTAACATGTTAACATCACGTAAATGCAATTAGACATCCTTTAACCACCTCTTGGTACCCCTTTCCTACAAGTGAATTTTGGGCCACATTTTGGCTCTAATAAATCATGCAAGTGACTTCTCACCATATTAGAGTCACTTTGCACCTTATAAGAGTCACTTCCATCATATATTGGTACAATTAACATGTTAACATCATGTACATGAAATTAGAAATCCTTTTACCACCTCTTAGTGCCATATTCATACAAGTCAATTTTGGTCCACATTTTGGTTTTAATTAACCATGTTAGTCACTTCTCACCATATTAGAGTCACTTTGCACCCTATAAGAGTCACTTTCCACCATATATGCAACAATTGATATGTTAAACATCATATACATCCAATTTGACATCCTTTTACCACCTATTAATGCCACTTCATACAAATTAATTTTGTTCCACATTTTGGCTCTAATCAAGCATGTAAGTCATTGTTCACCATATTAGAGTACCTTTACACCCTATAAGAGTCACTTGCCCCATATATTGATACAATTAACATATTAACATCACGTAAATGCAATTAGACATCCTTTAACCACCTCTTGGTACCCCTTTCCTACAAGTCAATTTTGGGCCACATTTTGGCTCTAATCCATCATGTAAGTGACTTTTCACCATATTAGAGTCACTTTGCACCTTATAAGAGTCACTTGCCATCATATATTGGTACAATTAACATGTTAAAATCATGTACATGCAATTAGAAATCCTTTTACCACCTCTTAGTGGCATATTCATACAAGTCAATTTTGGTCCATATTTTGGTTCTAATTAACCATGTTAGTCACTTATCACCATATTAGAGTCACTTTGCACCCTATAAGAGTCACTTTCCACCATATATGCAACAATTGACATGTTAACATCATATACATCCAATTTTACATCCTTTTACCACCTATTAATGCCACTCTCATACAAGTTAATTTTGTTCCACATTTTGGCTCTAATCAACCATGTAAGTCACTATTCACCATATTAGAGTACGTTTACACCATATAAGAGTCACTTGCCCCATATATTGATACAATTAACATGTTAACATCACGTAAATGCAATTAGACATCCTTTTACCACCTCTTGGTACCCCTTTCCTACAAGTGAATTTTGGGCCATATTTGGCTCTAATCAATCATGTGACTTCTCACCATATTAGAGTCACTTTGCACCTTATAAGAGTCACTTCCATCATATATTGGTACAATTAACATGTTAACATCATGTACATGCAATTAGAAATCCTTTTACCACCTCTTAGTGCTATATTCATACAAGTCAATTTTGGTCCAGATTTTGGTTTTAATTAACCATGTTAGTCACTTCTCACCATATTAGAGTCACTTTGCACCCTATAAGAGTCACTTTCCACCATATATGCAACAATTGACATGTTAACATCATATACATCCAATTTGACATCCTTTTACCGCCTATTTATAATGCCACTTTCATACAAGTTAATTTTGTTCCACATTTTGGTTCTAATCAAGCATGTAAGTCATTGTTCACCATATTTTAGTACCTTTACACCCTATAAGAGTCACTTGCCCCATATATTGATACAATTAACATGTTAACATCACGTAAATGCAATTAGACATCCTTTAACCACCTCTTGGTACCCCTTTCCTACAAGTGAATTTTGGGCCACATTTTGGCTCTAATAAATCATGTAAGTGACTTCTCACCATATTAGAGTCACTTTGCACCTTATAAGAGTCACTTCCATCATATATTGGTACAATTAACATGTTAACATCATGTACATGAAATTAGAAATCCTTTTACCACCTCTTAGTGCCATATTCATACAAGTCAATTTTGGTCCACATTTTGGTTTTAATTAACCATGTTAGTCACTTCTCACCATATTAGAGTCACTTTGCACCCTATAAGAGTCACTTTCCACCATATATGCAACAATTGATATGTTAACATCATATACATCCAATTTGACATCCTTTTACCACCTATTAATGCCACTTTCATACAAATTAATTTTGTTCCACATTTTGGCTCTAATCAAGCATGTAAGTCATTGTTCACCATATTAGAGTACCTTTACACCCTATAAGAGTCACTTGCCCCATATATTGATACAATTAACATATTAACATCACGTAAATGCAATTAGACATCCTTTAACCACCTCTTGGTACCCCTTTCCTACAAGTGAATTTTGGGCCATATTTTGGCTCTAATCAATCATGTAAGTGACTTCTCACCATATTAGAGTCACTTTGCACCTTATAAGAGTCACTTCCATCATATATTGGTACAATTAACATGTTAACATCATGTACATGCAATTAGAAATCCTTTTACCACCTATTCATACAAGTCAATTTTGGTCCACATTTTGGTTCTAATTAACCATGTTAGTCACTTTTCACCATATTAGAGTCACTTTGCACCCTATAAGAGTCACTTTCCACCAAATATTTACATAATTAACATGTTAACATCATGTACATGCAATTAGACATAGTTTAACCACCTCTTGGTACCCCTTTCATACAACTCAATTTTGGGCCACATTTTGGCTATAATCAATTATGTAAGTGACTTCTGACCATATTAGAGTCACTTTGCACCTTATAAGAGTCACTTGCCATCATATATTGGTACAATTAACATGTTAACATCATGTACATGCAATTAGAAATCCTTTTACCACCTCTTAGTGCCATATTCATACAAGTTAATTTTGGTCCACATTTTGGTTCTAATTAACCATGTTAGTCACTTCTCACCATATTAGAGTCACTTTGCACCCTATAAGAGTCACTTTCCACCATATATGCAACAATTGACATGTTAACATCATATACTGACTTGTAGGAAAGGGGTACCAAGAGGTGGTTAAAGGATGTCTAATGGCATTTACGTGATGTTAATATGTTAATTGTATCAATATATGGGGCAAGTGACTCTTATAGGGTGTAAAGGTACTCTAATATGGTGAACAATGACTTGCATGGTTGATTAGAGCCAAAATGTGGACCAAAATTAACTTGTATGAAAGTGGCATTAATAGGTGGTAAAAGGATGTCAAATTGGATGTATATGATGTTAACATGTCAATTGTTGCATATATGGTGGAAAGTGACTCTTATAGGGTGCAAAGTGACTCTAATAGGGTGAGAAGTGACTAACATGGTTAATTAGAACCAAAATGTGGACCAAAATTGACTTGTATGAATATGGCACTAAGAGGTGGTAAAAGGATTTCTAATTGCATGTACATGATGTTAACATGTTAATTGTACCAATATATGATGGAAGTGACTCTTATAAGGTGCAAAGTGACTTTAATATGGTGAGAAGTCACTTACATGATTGATTAGAGCCAAAATGTGGCCCAAAATTAACTTGTAGGAAAGGGGTACCAAGAGGTGCTTAAAGGATGTCTAATTGCATTTACGTGATGTTAACATGTTAATTGTATCAATATATGGGGCAAGTGACTCTTATAGTGATGTGGATCTCTCCACAAAGAAAGAAATGAAGAAGAAGAAAAGGGACAAGAGAAAAAGAGGATATTTCAAAAGAACACGATCAATCCAGAAACGTGAACTTTTAATCTCAAATTGCTTAGATCAATCCAGAAACTAAGTAATTCGAATCTAACCTTCAAAACAATACAGTAATTGAAGTTTAGAGGAAAGAAAAACTACTTATAGTTTATCTCAAAACAAAAGTTTAATATCATCCATTGTCTCTCTTAAAAGATTACATTCAAAGGGTATTTATAGCCTTAGACAATAACCCAAACCCAATAAGATTCCAATAGAAATTCAATATCAGCATGAATTAGCCAATATCTGAATCTTTCCAGGAAACAAATTTAAAAACCAAATCCAAATAGAAAAAAGACAAAAATCAAATCCAAATAGGAAAATAAAATCCTAAGTGCTTAAAACAAGAAAAACCTTTTCAAGTGAAAGGTAAAAACTTGCAATCAAAATTCGAATTAATAATATAATAATCAGCTACTTGTCCAACTTCATGCATCGCTCCTTAATTCCTTGTTGTCCAAGTAAGCTTCATAACCCATGTTTGCATCCTCTCCGATTGAACATCACAACGAGTACACATAGCCAAATCCCAATCAACATATTCATTCCTTGATCCTCATCATATAGGGTGTAAAGGTACTCTAATATGGTGAGCAGTGACTTACATGGTTGATTAGAGCCAAAATGTTGAACAAAATTAACTTGTATGAAAGTGGCATCAATAGGTGGTAAAAGGATGTCAAATTGGATGTATATGATGTTAACATGTCAATTGTTGCATATATGGTGGAAAGTGACTCTTATAGGGTGCAAAGTGACTCTAATATTGTGAGAAGTAACTAACATGGTTAATTAGAACCAAAATGTGGACCAAAATTGATTTGTATGAATATGGCACTAAGAGGTGGTAAAGGATTTCTAATTGCATGTACATGATGTTAACATGTTAATTGTACCAATATATGATGGCAAGTGACTCTTATAAGGTGCAAAGTGACTCTAATATGGTGAGAAGTCACTTACATAATTGATTATAGCCAAAATGTGGCCCAAAATTGACATGTACGAAAGGGGTACCAAGAGGTGGTTAAAGGATATCTAATTGCATGTAAATGATGTTAACATGTTAATTATATCAATATTTGCTGGCAAATGACTTTCATAAGGTGCAAAGTGACTCTAATATGATGAAAAGTGACTAACATGGTTAATTAGAACCAAAATGTGGACCAAAATTGACTTGTATGAATATGGCACTAAGAGGTGGTTAAAGGATATCTAATTGCATGTACATGATGTTAACATGTTAATTGTACCAATATATGATGGCAAGTGACTCTTATAAGGTGCAAAGTGACTCTAATATGGTGAGAAGTCACTTACATGATTGATTAGAGCCAAAATGTTGCCCAAAATTGACTTGTAGGAAAGGGGTACCAAGAGGTGGTTAAAGGATGTCTACTGGCAAAACGTGATGTTAATATGTAAATTGTATCAATATATGGGGCTAGTGACTCTTATAGGATGTAAAGGTACTCTAATATGGTGAACAATGACTTACATGGTTAATTAGAGCTAAAATTTGGACCAAAATTAACTTGTATGAAAGTGGCATTAATAGGTGGTAAAAGGATGTCAAATTGGATGTATATGATGTTAACATGTCAATTGTTGCATATATGGTGGAAAGTGACTCTTATAAGGTGCAAAGTGACTCTAATATGGTGAGAAGTCACTTACATGATTGATTAGAGCCAAAATGTGGCCCAAAATTAACTTGTAGGAAAGGGGTACCAAGAGGTGATTAAAGGATGTCTAATTGCATTTACGTGATGTTAACATGTTAATAGTATCAATATATGGGGCAAGTGACTCTTATAGTGTGTAAAGGTACTCTAATATGGTGAACAATGACTTACATGGTTGATTAGAGCCAAAATGTTGAACAAAATTAACTTGTATGAAAGTGGCATTAATAGGTGGTAAAAGGATGTCAAATTGGATGTATATGATGTTAACATGTCAATTGTTGCATATATGGTGGAAAGTGACTCTTATAGGGTGCAAAGTGACTCTAATATGGTGAGAAGTGACTAACATGGTTAATTGAAACCAAAATGTGGACCAAAATTGACTTGTATGAATATGGTACTAAGAGGTGGTAAAAGTATTTCTAATTGCATGTACATGATTTTAACATGTTAATTGTGCCAATATATGATGGAAGTGACTCTTATAAGGTGCAAAGTGACTCTAATCTGGTGAGAAGTCACTTACATGATTGATTAGAGCCAAAATGTGGCCCAAAATTAACTTGTAGGAAAGGGGTACCAAGAGGTGCTTAAAGGATGTCTAATTGCATTTACGTGATGTTAACATGTTAATTGTATCAATATATGGGGCAAGTGACTCTTATAGTGATGTGGATATCTCTACAAAGAAAGAAAAGAAGAAGAAGAAAAGGGATAAGAGAAAAAGAGGATATTTCAAAAGAACACGATCAATCCAGAAACGTGAACTTTTAATCTCAAATTGCTTAGATCAATCCAGAAACTAAGTAATTCGAATCTAACCTTCAAAACAATACAGTAATTGAAGTTTAGAGGAAAGAAAAACTATTATAGTTTATCTCAAAATAAAAGTTTTATATCATCCATTGTCTCTCTTAAAAGATTACATTCAAAGGGTATTTATAGCCTTAGACAATAACCCAAACCCAATAAGATTCCAATAGAAATTCAATATCAGCATGAATTAGCTTATATCTGAATCTTTCCAGGAAACAAATTTAAAAACCAAATCCAAATAGAAAAAAGACAAAAATCAAATCCAAATAGGAAAATAAAATCCTAAGTGCTTAAAACAAGAAAAACCCTTTCAAGTGAAAGTTAAAAACTTGCAATTAAAAAATTAATAATATAATAATCAGCTACTTGTCCAACTTCATGCATCGCTCCTTAATTCTTTGTTGTCGAAGTAAGCTTCATAACCCATGTTTGCATCCTCTCCAATTGAACATCACAACGAGTACACATAGCCAAATCCCAATCAACATATTCATTCCTTGATCCTCATCATATAGGGTGTAAAGGTACTCTAATATGGTGAGCAGTGACTTGTTGATTAGAGCCAAAATGTTGAACAAAATTAACATGTATGAAAGTGGCATCAATAGGTGGTAAAAGGATGTCAAATTGGATGTATATGATGTTAACATGTCAATTGTTGCATATATGGTGGAAAGTGACTCTTATAGGGTGCAAAGTGACTCTAATATTGTGAGAAGTAACTAACATGGTTAATTAGAACCAAAATGTGGACCAAAATTGATTTGTATGAATATGGCACTAAGAGGTGGTAAAGGATTTCTAATTGCATGTACATGATGTTAACATGTTAATTGTACCAATATATGATGGCAAGTGACTCTTATAAGGTGCAAAGTGACTCTAATATGGTGAGAAGTCACTTACATAATTGATTATAGCCAAAATGTGGCCCAAAATTGACTTGTACGAAAGGGGTACCAAGAGGTGGTTAAAGGATGTCTAATTGCATGTACATGATGTTAACATGTTAATTATATCAATATTTGCTGGTAAATGACTTTCATAGGGTACAAAGTGACTCTAATATGGTGAAAAGTGACGAACATGGTTAATTAGAACCAAAATGTGGACCAAAATTGACTTGTATGAATATGGCACTAAGAGGTGGTTAAAGGATGTCTAATTGCATGTACATGATGTTAACATATTAATTATACCAATATATGATGGCAAGTGACTCTTATAAGGTGCAAAGTGACTCTAATATGGTGAGAAGTCACTTACATGATTGATTAGAGCCAAAATGTTGCCCAAAATTGACTTGTAGGAAAGGGGTACCAAGAGGTGGTTAAAGGATGTCTAATGGCATTTACGTGATGTTAATATGTTAATTGTATGAATATATGGGGCTAGTGACTCTTATAGGGTGTAAAGGTACTCTAATATAGTGAACAATGACTTACATGGTTGATTAGAGCTAAAATTTGGACCAAAATTAACTTGTATGAAAGTGGCATTAATAGGTGGTAAAAGGATGTCAAATTGGATGTATATGATGTTAACATGTCAATTGTTGCATATATGGTGGAAAGTGACTCTTATAGGGTGCAAAGTGACTCTAATATGGTGAGAAGTGACTAACATGGTTAATTAGAACCAAAATGTGGACCAAAATTGACTTGTATGAATATGGCACTAAGAGGTGATAAAAGGATTTCTAATTACATGTACATGATGTTAACATGTTAATTGTACCAATATATGATGGAAGTGACTCTTATAAGGTGCAAAGTGACTCTAATATGGTGAAAAGTCACTTACATGATTGATTAGAGCCAAAATATGGCCCAAAATTAACTTGTAGGAAAGGGGTACCAAGAAGTGGTTAAAGGATGTCTAATTGCATTTACGTGATGTTAACATGTTAATTGTATCAATATATGGGGCAAGTGACTCTTATAGGGTGTAAAGGTACTCTATTATGGTGAACAATGACTTACATGGTTGATTAGAGCCAAAATGTTGAACAAAATTAACTTGTATGAAAGTGGCATTAATAGGTGGTAAAAGGATGTCAAATTGGATGTATATGATGTTAACATGTCAATTGTTGCATATATGGTGGAAAGTAACTCTTATAGGGTGCAAAGTGACTCTAATATGGTGAGAAGTGACTAATATGGTTAATTAGGACCAAAATGTGGACCAAAATTGACTTGTATGAATATGGCACTAAAAGGTGGTAAAAGGATTTCTAATTGCATGTACATGATTTTAACATGTTAATTGTGCCAATATATGATGGAAGTGACTCTTATAAAGTGCAAAGTGACTCTAATCTGGTGAGAAGTCACTTACATGATTGATTAGAGCCAAAATGTGGCCCAAAATTAACTTGTAGGAAAGGGGTACCAAGAGGTGCTTAAAGGATGTCTAATTGCATTTACGTGATGTTAACATGTTAATTGTATCAATATATGGGGCAAGTGACTCTTATAGTGATATGGATCTCTCCACAAAGAAAGAAAAGAAGAAGAAGAAAAGGGATAAGAGAAAAAGAGGATATTTCAAAAGAACACGATCAATCCAGAAACGTGAACTTTTAATCTCAAATTGCTTAGATCAATCCAGAAACTAAGTAATTCGAATCTAACCTTCAAAACAATACAGTAATTGAAGTTTAGAGGAAAGAAAAACTACTTATAGTTTATCTCAAAACAAAAGTTTTATATCATCCATTGTCTCTCTTAAAAGATTACATTCAAAGGGTATTTATAGCCTTAGACAATAACCCAAACCCAATAAGATTCCAATAAAAATTCAATATCAGCATGAATTAGCCAATATCTGAATCTTTCCAGGAAACAAATTTAAAAACCAAATCCAAATAGAAAAAAGACAAAAATCAAATCCAAATAGGAAAATAAAATCCTAAGTGCTTAAAACAAGAAAAACCCTTTCAAGTGAAAGGTAAAAACTTGCAATCAAAATTTGAATTAATAATATAATAATCAGCTACTTGTCCAACTTCATGCATCGCTCCTTAATTCCTTGTTGTCCAAGTAAGCTTCATAACCCATGTTTGCATCCTCTCCAATTGAACATCACAACGAGTACACATAGCCAAATCCCAATCAACATATTCATTCCTTGATCCTCATCATATAGGGTGTAAAGGTACTCTAATATGGTGAGCAGTGACTTACATGGTTGATTAGAGCCAAAATGTTGAACAAAATTAACTTATATGAAAGTGGCATCAATAGGTGGTAAAAGGATGTCAAATTGAATGTATATGATGTTAACATGTCAATTGTTGCATATATGGTGGAAAGTGACTCTTATAGGGTGCAAAGTGACTCTAATATTGTGAGAAGTAACTAACATGGTTAATTAGAACCAAAATGTGGACCAAAATTGATTTGTATGAATATGGCACTAAGAGGTGGTAAAGGATTTCTAATTGCATGTACATGATGTTAACATGTTAATTGTACCAATATATGATGGCAAGTGACTCTTATAAGGTGCAAAGTGACTCTAATATGGTGAGAAGTCACTTACATAATTGATTATAGCCAAAATGTGGCCCAAAATTGACTTGTACGAAAGGGGTACCAAGAGGTGGTTAAAGGATGTCTAATTGCATGTACATAATGTTAACATGTTAATTATATCAATATTTGCTGGCAAATGACTTTCATAGGGTGCAAAGTGACTCTAATATGGTGAAAAGTGACTAACATGGTTAATTCGAACCAAAATGTGGACCAAAATTGACTTGTATGAATATGGCACTAAGAGGTGGTTAAAGGATGTCTAATTGCATGTACATGATGTTAACATGTTAATTGTACCAATATATGATGGCAAGTGACTCTTATAAGGTGCAAAGTGACTCTAATATGGTGAGAAGTCACTTACATGATTGATTAGAGCCAAAATGTTGCCCAAAATTGACTTGTAGGAAAGGGGTACCAAGAGGTGGTTAAAGGATGTCTAATGGCATTTACGTGATGTTAATATGTTAATTGTATGAATATATGGGGCTAGTGACTCTTATAGGGTGTAAAGATACTCTAATATAGTGAACAATGACTTGCATGGTTCATTAGAGCTAAAATTTGGACCAAAATTAACTTGTATGAAAGTGGCATTAATAGGTGGTAAAAGGATGTCAAATTGGATGTATATGATGTTAACATGTCAATTGTTGCATATATGGTGGAAAGTGACTCTTATAGGGTGCAAAGTGACTCTAATATGGTGAGAAGTGACTAACATGGTTAATTAGAACCAAAATGTGGACCAAAATTGACTTGTATGAATATGGCACTAAGAGGTGATAAAAGGATTTCTAATTGCATGTACATGATGTTAACATGTTAATTGTACAAATATATGATGGAAGTGACTCTTATAAGGTGTAAAGTGACTCTAATATGGTGAGAAGTCACTTACATGATTGATTAGAGCCAAAATATGGCCCAAAATTAACTTGTAGGAAAGGGGTATCAAGAGGTGGTTAAAGGATGTCTAATTGCATTTACGTGATGTTAACATGTTAATTGTATCAATATATGGGGCAAGTGACTCTTATAGGGTGTAAAGGTACTCTAATATGGTGAACAATGACTTACATGGTTGATTAGAGCCAAAATGTTGAACAAAATGAACTTGTATGAAAGTGGCATTAATAGGTGGTAAAAGGATGTCAAATTGGATGTATATGATGTTAACATGTCAATTGTTGCATATATGGTGGAAAGTGACTCTTATAGGGTGCAAAGTGACTCTAATATGGTGAGAAGTGACTAACATGGTTAATTAGAACCAAAATGTGGACCAAAATTGACTTGTATGAATATGGCACTAAGAGGTGGTAAAAGGATTTCTAATTGCATTTACATGATTTTAACATGTTAATTGTGCCAATATATGATGGAAGTGACTCTTATAAGGTGCAAAGTGACTCTAATCTGGTGAGAAGTCACTTACATGATTGATTAGAGCCAAAATGTGGCCCAAAATTAACTTGTAGGAAAGGGGTACCAAGAGGTGCTTAAAGGATGTCTAATTGCATTTACGTGATGTTAACATGTTAATTGTATCAATATATGGGGCAAGTAACTCTTATAGTGATGTGGATCTCTCCACAAAGAAAGAAATGAAGAAGAAGAAAAGGAATAAGAGAAAAAGAGGATATTTCAAAAGAACACGATTAATCCAGAAACGTGAACTTTTAATCTCAAATTGCTTAGATCAATCCAGAAACTAAGTAATTCGAATCTAACCTTCAAAATAATACAGTAATTGAAGTTTAGAGGAAAGAAAATCTACTTATAGTTTATCTCAAAACAAAAGTTTTATATCATCCATTGTCTCTCTTAAAAGATTACATTCAAAGGGTATTTATAGCCTTAGACAATAACCCAAACCCAATAAGATTCCAATAGAAATTCAATATCAGCATGAAGTAGCCAATATCTGAATCTTTCCAGGAAACAAATTTAAAAACCAAATCCAAATAGAAAAAAGACAAAAATCAAATCCAAATAGGAAAATAAAATCCTAAGTGCTTAAAACAAGAAAAACCCTTTCAAGTGAAAGGTAAAAACTTGCAATCAAAATTTGAATTAAAAATATAATAATCAGCTACTTGTCCAACTTCATGCATCGCTCCTTAATTCCTTGTTGTCCAAGTAAGCTTCAAAACCCATGTTTGCATCCTCTCCAATTGAACATCACAACTAGTACACATAGCCAAATCCCAATCAACATATTCATTGCTTGATCCTCATCATAGAGGGAGTAAAGGTACTCTAATATGGTGAGCAGTGACTTACATGGTTGATTAGAGCCAAAATGTTGAACAAAATTAACTTGTATGAAAGTGGTATTAATAGGTGGTAAAAGGATGTCAAATTTGATGTATATGATGTTAACATGTCAATTGTTGCATATATGGTGGAAAGTGACTCTTATAGGGTGCAAAGTGACTCTAATATTGTGAGAAGTAACTAACATGGTTAATTAGAACCAAAATGTGGACCAAAATTGATTTGTATGAATATGGCACTAAGAGGTGGTAAAGGATTTCTAATTGCATGTACATGATGTTAACATGTTAATTGTACCAATATATGATGGCAAGTGACTCTTATAAGGTGCAAAGTGACTCTAATATGGTGAGAAGTCACTTACATAATTGATTATAGCCAAAATGTGGCCCAAAATTGACTTGTACGAAAGGGGTACCAAGAGGTGGTTAAAGGATGTCTAATTGCATGTACATGATGTTAACATATTAATTATATCAATATTTGGTGGCAAATGACTTTCATAGGGTGCAAAGTGACTCTAATATGGTGAAAAGTGACTAACATGGTTAATTAGAACCAATATGTGGACCAAAATTGACTTGTATGAATATGGCACTAAGAGGTGGTTAAAGGATGTCTAATTGCATGTACATGATGTTAACATGTTAATTGTACTAATATATGATGGCAAGTGACTCTTATAAGGTGCAAAGTGACTCTAATATGGTGAGAAGTCACTTACATGATTGATTAGAACCAAAATGTTGCCCAAAATTGACTTGTAGGAAAGGGGTACCAAGAGGTGGTTAAAGGATGTCTAATGGCATTTACGTGATGTTAATATGTTAATTGTGTCAATATATGGGGCTAGTGACTCTTATAGGGTTTAAAGGTACTCTAATATGGTGAACAATGACTTACATGGTTGATTAGAGCTAAAATGTGGACCAAAATTAACTTGTATGAAAGTGGCATTAATAGGTGGTAAAAGGATGTCAAATTGGATGTATATGATGTTAACATGTCAATTGTTGCATATATGGTAGAAAGTGACTCTTATAGGGTGTAAAGTGACTCTAATATGGTGAGAAGTGACTAACATGGTTAATTAGAACCAAAATGTGGACCAAAATTGACTTGTATGAATATGGCACTAAGAGGTGATAAAAGGATTTCTAATTGCATGTACATGATGTTAACATGTTAATTGTACCAATATATGATGGAAGTGACTCTTATAAGGTGCAAAGTGACTCTAATATGGTGAGAAGTCACTTACATGATTGATTAGAGCCAAAATGTGGCCCAAAATTAACTTGTAGGAAAGGTGTACCAAGAGGTGGTTAAAGGATGTCTAATTGTATTTACGTGATGTTAACATGTTAATTGTATCAATATATGGGGAAGTGACTCTTATAGGGTGTAAAGGTACTCTAATATGGTAAACAATGACTTACATGATTGATTAGAGCCAAAATGTTGCCCAAAATTGACTTGTAGGAAAGGGGTACCAAGAGGTGGTTAAAGGATGTGTAATGGCATTTACGTGATGTTAATATGTTAATTGTATCAATATATGGGGCTAGTGACTCTTATAGGGTGTAAAGGTACTCTAATATGGTGAACAATGACTTACATGGTTGATTAGAGCTAAAATTTGGACCAAAATTAACTTGTATGAAAGTGGCATTAATAGGTGGTAAAAGGATGTCAAATTGTATGTATATGATGTTAACATGTCAATTGTTGCATATATGGTGGAAAGTGACTCTTATAGGGTGCAAAGTGACTCTAATATGGTGAGAAGTGACTAACATGGTTAATTAGAACCAAAATGTGGACCAAAATTGACTTGTATGAATATGGCACTAAGAGGTGATAAAAGGATTTCTAATTGCATAATTGCATGTACATGATGTTAACATGTTAATTGTACCAATATATGATGGAAGTGACTCTTATAAGGAGCAAAGTGACTCTAATATGGTGAGAAGTCACTTACATGATTGATTAGAGCCAAAATGTGGCCCAAAATTAACCTGTAGGAAAGGGGTACCAAGAGGTGGTTAAAGGATGTCTAATTGCATTTACGTGATGTTAACATGTTAATTGTATCAATATATGGGGCAAGTGACTCTTATAGAGTGTAAAGGTACTCTAAAATGGTGAACAATGACTTACATGGTTGATTAGAGCCAAAATGTTGAACAAAATTAACTTCTATGAAAGTGGCATTAATAGGTGGTAAAAGGATGTCAAATTGGATGTATATGATGTTAACATGTCAATTGTTGCATATATGGTGGAAAGTGACTCTTATAGGGTGCAAAGTGACTCTAATATGGTGAGAAGTGACTAACATGGTTAATTAGAACCAAAATGTGGACCAAAATTGACTTGTATGAATATGGCACTAAGAGGTGGTAAAAGGATTTCTAATTGCATGTACATGATTTTAACATGTTAATTGTGCCAATATATGATGGAAATTACTCTTATAAGGTGCAAAGTGACTCTAATCTGGTGAGAAGTCACTTACATGATTGATTATAGCCAAAATGTGGCCCAAAATTAACTTGTAGGAAAGGGGTACCAAGAGGTGCTTAAAGGATGTCTAATTGCATTTACGTGATGTTAACATGTTAATTGTATCAATATATGGGGCAAGTGACTCTTATAGTGATGTGGATCTCTCCACAAAGGAAGAAATGAAGAAGAAGAAAAGGGATAAGAGAAAAAGAGGATATTTCAAAAGAACACGATCAATCCAGAAACGTGAACTTTTAATCTCAAATTGCTTAGATCAATCCAGAAACTAAGTAATTCGAATCTAACCTTTAAAACAATACAGTAATTGAAGTTTAGAGGAAAGAAAAACTACTTATAGTTTATCTCAAAACAAAAGTTTAATATCATCCATTGTCTCTCTTAAAAGATTACATTCAAAGGGTATTTATAGCCTTAGACAATAACCCAAACCCAATAAGATTCCAATAGAAATTCAATATCACATGAAGTAGCCAATATCTGAATCTTTCCAGGAAACAAATTTAAAAACCAAATCCAAATAGAAAAAAGACAAAAATCAAATCCAAATAGGAAAATAAAATCCTAAGTGATTAAAACAAGAAAAACCCTTTCAAGTGAAAGGTAAAAACTTGCAATCAAAATTTGAATTAAAAATATAATAATCAGCTACTTGTCCAACTTCATGCATCGCTCCATAATTTCTTGTTGTCCAAGTAAGCTTCAAAACCCATGTTTGCATCCTCTCCAATTGAACATCACAACTAGTACACATAGCCAAATCCCAATCAACATATTCATTGCTTGATCCTCATCATAGAGGGAGTAAAGGTACTCTAATATGGTGAGCAGTGACTTACATGGTTGATTAGAGCCAAAATGCTGAACAAAATTAACTTGTATGAAAGTGGTATTAATAGGTGGTAAAAGGATGTCAAATTTGATGTATATGATGTTAAAATGTCAATTGTTGCATATATGGTGGAAAGTGACTCTTATAGGGTGCAAAGTGACTCTAATATTGTGAGAAGTAACTAACATGGTTAATTAGAACCAAAATGTGGACCAAAATTGATTTGTCTGAATATGGCACTAAGAGGTGGTAAAGGATTTCTAATTGCATGTACATGATGTTAACATGTTAATTGTACCAATATATGATGGCAAGTGACTCTTATAAGGTGCAAAGTGACTCTAATATGGTGAGAAGTCACTTACATGATTGAATAGAGCCAAAATGTTGCCCAAAATTGACTTGTAGGAAAGGGGTACCAAGAGGTGGTTAAAGGATGTCTATTGGCATTTACGTGATGTTAATATGTTAATTGTGTCAATATATAGGGCTAGAGACTCTTATAGGGTGTAAAGGTACTCTAATATGGTGAACAATGACTTACATGGTTGATTAGAGCTAAAATGTGGACCAAAATTAACTTGAATGAAAGTGGCATTAATAGGTAGTAAAAGGATGTCAAATTGGATGTATATGATGTTAACATGTCAATTGTTGCATATATGGTAGAAAGTGACTCTTATAGGGTGCAAAGTGACTCTAATATGGTGAGAAGTAACTAACATGGTTAATTAGAACCAAAATGTGGACCAAAATTGACTTGTATGAATATGGCACTAAGAGGTGATAAAAGGATTTCTAATTGCATGTACATGATGTTAACATGTTAATTGTACCAATATATGATGGAAGTGACTCTTATAAGGTACAAAGTGACTCTAATATGGTGAGAAGTCACTTACATGATTGATTAGAGCCAAAATGTGGCCCAAAATTAACTTGTAGGAAAGGGGTACCAAGAGGTGGTTAAAGGATGTCTAATTGCATTTACGTGATGTTAACATGTTAATTGTATCAATATATGGGGCAAGTGACTCTTATAGGGTGTAAAGGTACTCTAATATGGTAAACAATGACTTACATGATTGATTAGAGCCAAAATGTTGCCCAAAATTGACTTGTAGGAAAGGGGTACCAAGAGGTGGTTAAAGGATGTGTAATGGCATTTACGTGATGTTAATATGTTAATTGTATCAATATATGGGGCTAGTGACTCTTATAGGGTGTAAAGGTACTCTAATATGGTGAACAATGACTTACATGGTTGATTAGAGCTAAAATTTGGACCAAAATTAACTTGTATGAAAGTGGCATTAATAGGTGGTAAAAGGATGTCAAATTGGATGTATATGATGTTAACATGTCAATTGTTGCATATATGGTGGAAAGTGACTCTTATAGGGTGCAAAGTGACTCCAATATGGTGAGAAGTGACTAACATGGTTAATTAGAACCAAATGTGGACCAAAATTGACTTGTATGAATATGGCACTAAGAGGTGATAAAAGGATTTCTAATTGCATGTACATGATGTTAACATGTTAATTGTACCAATATATGATGGAAGTGACTCTTATAAGGTGCAAAGTGACTCTAATATGGTGAGAAGTCACTTACATGATTGATTAGAGCCAAAATGTGGCCCAAAATTAACTTGTAGGAAAGGGGTACCAAGAGGTGGTTAAAGGATGTCTAATTGCATTTACGTGATGTTAACATGTTAATTGTATCAATATATGGGGCAAGTGACTCTTATAGGGTGTAAAGGTACTCTAATATGGTGAACAATGACTTACATGGTTGATTAGAGCCAAAATGTTGAACAAAATTAACTTCTATGAAAGTGGCATTAATAGGTGGTAAAAGGATGTCAAATTGGATGTATATGATGTTAACATGTCAATTGTTGCATATATGGTGGAAAGTGACTCTTATAGGGTGCAAAGTGACTCTAATATGGTGAGAAGTGACTAACATGGTTAATTAGAACCAAATGTGGACCCAAAATTGACTTGTATGAATATGGCACTAAGAGGTGGTAAAAGGATTTCTAATTGCATGTACATGATTTTAACATGTTAATTGTGCCAATATATGATGGAAGTGACTCTTACAAGGTGTAAAGTGACTCTAATCTGGTGAGAAGTCACTTACATGATTGATTAGAGCCAAAATGTGGCCCAAAATTAACTTGTAGGAAAGGGGTACCAAGAGGTGCTTAAAGGATGTCTAATTGCATTTACGTGATGTTAACATGTTAATTGTATCAATATATGGGGCAAGTGACTCTTATAGTGATGTGGATCTCTCCACAAAGAAAGAAATGAAGAAGAAGAAAAGGGATAAGAGAAAAAGAGGATATTCAAAGAACACGATCAATCCAGAAACGTGAACTTTTAATCTCAAATTGCTTAGATCAATCCAGAAACTAAGTAATTCGAATCTAACCTTCAAAACAATACAGTAATTGAAGTTTAGAGGAAAGAAAAACTACTTATAGTTTATCTCAAAACAAAAGTTTTATATCATCCATTGTCTCTCTTAAAAGATACATTCAAAGGGTATTTATAGCCTTAGACAATAACCCAAACCCAATAAGATTCCAATAGAAATTCAATATCAGCATGAAGTAGCCAATATCTGAATCTTTCCAGGAAACAAATTTAAAAACCAAATCCAAATAGAAAAAAGACAAAAATCAAATCCAAATAGGAAAATAAAATCCTAAGTGCTTAAAACAAGAAAAACCCTTTCAAGTGAAAGGTAAAAACTTGCAATCAAAATTTGAATTAAAAATATAATAATCAGCTACTTGTCCAACTTCATGCATCGCTCCTTGATTCCTTGTTGTCCAAGTAAGCTTCATAACCCATGTTTGCATCCTCTCCAATGAAACATCAAACTAGTACACATAGCCCAAATCCCATCAACATATTCATTGCTTGATCCTCATCATAGATGGGAGTAAAGGTACTCTACTATGGTGAGCAGTGACTTACATGGTTGATTAGAGCCAAAATGTTGAACAAAAATTAACTTGTATGAAAGTGGCATTAATAGGTGGTAAATGATGTCAAATTGGAGTATATGCTGTTAACGTGTCAATTGTTGCATATATGGTGGAAAGTGACTCTTATAGGGTGCAAAGTGACTCTAATATGTGAGAAGTAACTAACATGGTTAATTAGAACCAAAATGTGGACCAAAATTGATTTGTAATGAATATGGCACCTAAGAGGTGGTAAAGGATTTCTAATTGCATGTACCTGATGTTAACATGTTAATTGTACCAATATATGATGGCAAGTGACTATTATAAGTGTGCAAAGTGACTCTATATGGTGAGAAGTCACTTACATAATTGATTATAGCCAAAATGTGGCCCAAAATTGACTTGTACGAAAGGGGTACCAAGAGGTGGTTAAAGGATGTCTAATTGCATGTACATGATGTTAACATGTTAATTATATCAATATTTGGTGGCAAATGACTTTCATAGGGTGCAAAGTGACTCTAATATGGTGAAAAGTGACTAACATGGTTAATTAGAACCAAAATGTGGACCAAAATTGACTTGTATGAATATGGCACTAAGAGGTGGTTAAAGGATGTCTAATTGCATGTACATGATGTTAACATGTTAATTGTACCAATATATGATGGCAAGTGATTCTTATAAGGTGCATAGTGACTCTAATATGGTGAGAAGTCACTTACATGATTGATTAGAGCCAAAATGTTGCCCAAAATTGACTTGTAGGAAAGGGGGGTACCAAGAGGTGGTTAAAGGATGTCTAATGGCATTTACGTGATGTTAATATGTTAATTGTGTCAATATATGGGGCTAGTGACTCTTATAGGGTGTAAAGGTACTCTAATATGGTGAACAATGACTTACATGGTTGATTAGAGCTAAAATGTGGACCAAAATTAACTTGTATGAAAGTGGCATTAATAGGTGGTAAAAGGATGTCAAATTGGATGTATATGATGTTAACATGTCAATTGTTGCATATATGGTGGAAAGTGACTCTTATAGGGTGTAAAGTGACTCTAATATGGTGAGAAGTGACTAACATGGTTAATTAGAACCAAAATGTGGACCAAAATTGACTTGTATGAATATGGCACTAAGAGGTGATAAAAGGATTTCTAATTGCATGTACATGATGTTAACATGTTAATTGTGCCAATATATGATGGAAGTGACTCTTATAAGGTGCAAAGTGAGTCTAATCTGGTGAGAAGTCACTTACATGATTGATTTGAGCCAAAATGTGGTCCAAAATTAACTTGTAGGAAAGTGGTACCAAGAGGTGCTTAAATATGTCTAATTGCATTTACGTGATGTTAACATGTTAATTATATCAATATATGGGGCAAGTGACTCTTATAGTGATGTGGATCTCTCCACAAAGAAAGAAAGAAGAAGAAGAAAAGGGATAAGAGAAAAAGAGGATATTTCAAAGAACACGATCAATCCAGAAACGTGAACTTTTAATCTCAAGTTGCTTAGATCAATCCAGAAAACTAAGTAATTCGCATCTAACCTTCAAAACAATACAAGTAATTGAAGTTCAGAGGAAAGAAAAACTAATTATAGTTTATCTCAAAACAAAGTTTTATATCATCCATTGTCTCTCTTAAAAGATTACATTCAAAGGGTATTTATAGCCTTTAGACAATAACCCAAACCCAATAAGATTCCAATAGAAATTCAATATCAGCATGAATTAGCCAATATCTGAATCTTTCCAGGAAACCAATTTAAAAACCAAATCCAAATAGAAAAAAAAGACAAAAATCAAATCCAAATAGGAAATAAAATCCTAAGTGCTTAAACAAGAAAAACCCTTTCAAGTGAAAGGTAAAAACGTGCAATCAAAATTCGAATTAATAATATAATAATCAGCTACTTGTCCAACTTCATGCATCGCTCCTTAATTCCTTCCCTTGTTGTCCAAAGTAAGCTCCTAACCCATGTTTGCATCCTCTCCAATTGAACCTCACAACGAGTACACATAGCCAATCCCAATCAACATATTCATTCCTTGATCCTCATCATATAGGGTGGTAAAGGTACTCTAATATGGTGAACAGTGACTAACATGGATGATTAAAGCCAAATGTTGAACAAAATTAACTTGTATGAAAGTGGCATTAATAGGTGGTAAAATGATGTCAAATTGGATGTATATGATTTTAACATGTCAATTGTTGCATAATTATTGTGGAAAGTGACTTCTTATAGGGTGCAAAGTGACTCTAATATTGTGAGAAGTAACTAACATGGTTAATTAGAACCAAAATGTGGACCAAAATTGACTTGTATGAATATGCACTCAGAGGTGGTAAAGAATTTCTAATTGCATGTACATGATTGTTAACATGTTAATTGTACCAATATATGATGGCAAGTGACTCTTATAAGATGCAAAGTGACTCTAATATGGTGAGAAGTCACTTACATAATTGATTATAGCCAAAATGTGGCCCAAAATTGACTTGTACGAAAGGGGGTACCAAAGAGGTGGTTAAAGGATGTCTAATTGCATGTACACTGATGTTAACAAGGTAATTATATCAATATTTGGTGGCAAATGACTTTCATTGGGTGCAAAGTGACTCTAATATGGTGAAAAGTGACTAACATGGTTAATTAAAACCAAAATGTGGACCAAAATTGACTTGTATGAATATGGCACTAAGAGGTGGTTAAAGGATGTCTAATTGCATGTACATGATGTTAACATGTTAATTGTACCAATATATGATGTCAAGTGAACTCTTATAAGGTGCAAAGTGACTCTAATATGATGAGAAGTCACTTACATGATTGATTAGAGCCAAAATGTTGACCAAAATTGACATGTAGGAAAGGGGTACCAAGAGGTGGTTAAAGGATGTCTAATGGCATTTACATGATGTTAATATGTTAATTGTATCAATATATGGGGCAAGTGACTCTTATAGGGTGTAAAGGTACTCTAATATGGTGAACAATGACTTACATGGTTGATTAGAGCCAAAATGTGGATCAAAATTAACTTGTATGAAAGTGGCATTAATAGGTGGTAAAAGGATGTCAAATTGGATGTATATGATGTTAACATGTCAATTGTTGCATATATGGTGGAAAGTGACTCTTATAGGGTGGAAAGTGACTCTAATATGGTGAGAAGTGACTAACATGGTTAATTAGAACCAAAATGTGGACCAACAATTGATTGTATGAATATGGCACTAAGAGGTGATAAAAGGATTTCTAATTGCATGTACATTAACATGTTAATTGTACCAATATATGATGGAGTGACTCTTATAAGGTGCAAAGTGACTCTAATATGGTGAGAAGTCACTTTACATGATTGATTAGAGCCAAAATGTGGCCCAAATTAACTTGTAGGAAAGGGGTACCAAGAGGTGGTTAAAGGATGTCTAATTGCATTTATGTGATGTTAACATGTTAATTGTATCAAATATATGGGGCAAGTGGACGCTTATAGGGTGTAAAGGTACTCTAATATGTGAACAATGACTTACATAGGTTGATTAGGGCCAAAATGTTGAACAAATTAACTTGTATGAAAATGGCATTATAAGGTGGTAAAAGGATGTCAAATTGGGATGTAGATGATGTTAACATGTCAATTGTTTGCATATATGGTGGAAAGTGACTCTTATTAGGGTGCAAAGTGACTCTAATATGGTGAGAAGTGACTAACATGGTTAATTAGAACCAAAATGTGGACCAAAATTGACTTGTATGAATATGGCACTAGAGGTGGTAAAGGATATCTAATTGCATGTACATGATGTTAACATGTTAATTGTACCAATATATGAGGCAAGTGACTTTTAAGGTGCAAAGTGACTCTAATATGGTGAGAAGTCACCTTACATAATTGATTTATGCCAAAATGTGGCCCAAAATTGACTTGTACGAAAGGGGGTTCCAAGAGGTGGTTAAAGGATGTCTAATTGCATGTACATGATGTTAACATGTTAATTATATCAATATTTGGTGGCAAATGACTTTCATAGGGTGCAACGTGACTCTAATATGGTGAAAAGTGACTAACATGGTTAATTAAAACCAAAATGTGGACCAAAATTGACTTGTATGAATATGGCCACTAAGAGGGGTAAAGGATTTCTAATTGCATGTACATGATGTTAACATGTTAATTGTACCAATATATGATGGCAAGTGACTCTTATAAGGTGCAAAGTGACTCTAGTATGGTGAGAAGTCACTTACATAATTGATTATAGCCAAAATGTGGCCCAAAATTGACTTGTACGAAAGGGTTAACAAGAGGTGGTTAAAGGATATCTAATTGCATGTACATGATGTTAACATGTTAATTATATCAATATTTGGTTGCAAATGACTTTCATAGGGTGCAAAGTGACTCTAATATGGTGAAACGTGACTAACATGGTTAATTAGAACCAAAATGTGGACCAAAATTGACTTTGTATGAATATGGCACTTGAGTGTGGTTAAGGATGTCTAATTGATGTACATGATGTTAACATGTTAATTGTACCAATATATGATGGCAAGTGACTCTAATAAGGTGGGAAGTGACTCTAATATGGTGAGAAATCAATTACATGATTGATTAGAGCCAAAATGTTGCCCAAAATTGACATGTAGGAAAGGGGTACCAAGAGGTGGTTAAAAGATGTCTAATGGCATTTACGTGATGTTAATATGTTAATTGTATCAATATATGGGGCAAGTGACTCTTATAGGGTGTAAAGGTACTCTAATATGGTGAACAATGACTTACATGGTTGATTAGAGCCAAAATGTGGACCAAAATTAACTTGTGTGAAAGTGGCATTAATAGGTGGTAAAAGGATGTCAAATTGGATGTATATGATGTTAACATGTCAATTGTTGCATATATGGTGGAAAGTGACTCTTATAGGGTGCAAAGTGACTCTAATATGGTGAGAAGTGACTAACATGGTTAATTAGAACCAAAATGTAGACCAAAATTGACTTGTATGAATATGGCACTAAGAGGTGGTTAAAGGATTTCTAATTGCATGTACATGATGTTAACATGTTAATTGTACCAATATATGATGGAAGTGACTCTTATAAGGTGCAAAGTGACTCTAATATGGTGAGAAGTCACTTACATGATTGATTAGAGCCAAAATGTGCCCAAAATTGACTTGTAGGAAAGGGGTACCAAGAGGTGGTTAAAGGATGTCTAATGCATTTACGTGATGTTAAATGTTAATTGTATCAATATATGGGGCTAGTGACTCTTATAGGGTGTAAAGGTACTCTAATATGGTGAACAATGACTTACATGGTTGATTAGAGCAAAATGGACAAAATTAACTTGTATGAAAGTGGCATTAATAGGTGGTAAAAGGATGTCAAATTGGATGTATATGATGTTAACATGTCAATTGTTGCATATATGGTGGAAAGTGACTCTTATAGGGTGCAAAGTGACTAATATGGTGAGAAGTGACTAACATGGTTAATTAGAACCAAAATGTGGACCAAAATTGACTTGTATGAATATGGCACTAAGAGGTGATAAAAGGATTTCTAATTGCATGTACATGATGTTAACATGTTAATTGTACCAATATATGATGGAAGTGACTCTTATAAGGTGCAAAGTGACTCTAATATGGTGAGAAGTCACTTACATGATTGATTAGAGCCAAAATGTGGCCCAAAATTAACTTGTAGGAAAGGGGTACCAAGAGGTGGTTAAAGGATGTCTAATTGCATTTACGTGATGTTAACATGTTAATTGTATCAATATATGGGGCAAGTGACTCTTATAGGGTGTAAAGGTACTCTAAATGGTGAACAATGACTTACATGGTTGATTAGAGCCAAAATGTTGAACAAAATTAACTTCTATGAAAGTGGCATTAATAGGTGGTAAAAGGATGTCAAATTGGATGTATATGATGTTAACATGTCAATTGTTGCATATATGGTGGAAAGTGACTCTTATAGGGTGCAAAGTGACTCTAATATGGTGAGAAGTGACTAACATGGTTAATTAGAACCAAAATGTGGACCAAAATTGACTTGTATGAATATGGCACTAAGAGGTGGTAAAAGGATTTCTAATTGCATGTACATGATTTTAACATGTTAATTGTGCCAATATATGATGGAAGTACTCTTATAAGGTGCAAAGTGACTCTAATCTGGTGAGAAGTCACTTACATGATTGATTAGAGCCAAAATGTGGCCCAAAATTAACTTGTAGGAAAGGGGTACCAAGAGGTGCTTAAAGGATGTCTAATTGCATTTACGTGATGTTAACATGTTAATTGTATCAATATATGGGGCAAGTGACTCTTATAGTGATGTGGATCTCTCCACAAAGAAGAAATGAAGAAGAAGAAAAGGGATAAGAGAAAAAGAGGATATTTCAAAAGAACACGATCAATCCAGAAACGTGAACTTTTAATCTCAAATTGCTTAGATCAATCCAGAAACTAAGTAATTCGAATCTAACCTTAAAACAATACAGTAATTGAAGTTTAGAGGAAAGAAAAACTACTTATAGTTTATCTCAAAACAAAAGTTTATATCATCCATTGTCTCTCTTAAAAGATTACATTCAAAGGGTATTTATAGCCTTAGACAATAACCCAAACCCAATAAGATTCCAATAGAAATTCAATATCAGCATGAAGTAGCCAATATCTGAATCTTTCCAGGAAACAAATTTAAAAACCAAATCCAAATAGAAAAAAGACAAAAATCAAATCCAAATAGGAAAATAAAATCCTAAGTGCTTAAAACAAGAAAAACCCTTTCAAGTGAAAGGTAAAAACTTGCAATCAAAATTTGAATTAAAAATATAATAATCAGCTACTTGTCCAACTTCATGCATCGCTCCTTAATTCCTTGTTGTCCAAGTAAGCTTCAAACCCATGTTTGCATCCTCTCCAATTGAACATCACAACTAGTACACATAGCCAAATCCCAATCAACATATTCATTGCTTGATCCTCATCATAGAGGGAGTAAAGGTACTCTAATATGGTGAGCAGTGACTTACATGGTTGATTAGAGCCAAAATGTTGAACAAAATTAACTTGTATGAAAGTGGTATTAATAGGTGGTAAAAGGATGTCAAATTGGATGTATATGATGTTAATGTCAATTGTTGCATATATGGTGGAAAGTGACTCTTATAGGGTGCAAAGTGACTCTAATATTGTGAGAAGTAACTAACATGGTTAATTAGAACCAAAATGTGGACCAAAATTGATTTGTATGAATATGGCACTAAGAGGTGGTAAAGGATTTCTAATTGCATGTACATGATGTTAACATGTTAATTGTACCAATATATGATGGCAAGTGACTCTTATAAGGTGCAAAGTGACTCTAATATGGTGAGAAGTCACTTACATAATTGATTATAGCCAAAATGTGGCCCAAAATTGACTTGTACGAAAGGGGTACCAAGAGGTGGTTAAAGGATGTCTAATTGCATGTACATGATGTTAACATGTTAATTATATCAATATTTGGTGGCAAATGACTTTCATAGGGTGCAAAGTGACTCTAATATGGTGAAAAGTGACTAACATGGTTAATTAGAACCAAAATGTGGACCAAAATTGACTTGTATGAATATGGCACTAAGAGGTGGTTAAAGGATGTCTAATTGCATGTACATGATGTTAACATGTTAATTGTACCAATATATGATGGCAAGTGACTCTTATAAGGTGCAAAGTGACTCTAATATGGTGAGAAGTCACTTACATGATTGAATAGAGCCAAAATGTTGCCCAAAATTGACTTGTAGGAAAGGGGTACCAAGAGGTGGTTAAAGGATGTCTATTGGCATTTACGTGATGTTAATATGTTAATTGTGTCAATATATAGGGCTAGTGACTCTTATAGGGTGTAAAGGTACTCTAATATGGTGAACAATGACTTACATGGTTGATTAGAGCTAAAATGTGGACCAAAATTAACTTGAATGAAAGTGGCATTAATAGGTAGTAAAAGGATGTCAAATTGGATGTATATGATGTTAACATGTCAATTGTTGCATATATGGTAGAAAGTGACTCTTATAGGGTGCAAAGTGACTCTAATATGGTGAGAAGTAACTAACATGGTTAATTAGAACCAAAATGTGGACCAAAATTGACTTGTATGAATATGGCACTAAGAGGTGATAAAAGGATTTCTAATTGCATGTACATGATGTTAACATGTTAATTGTACCAATATATGATGGAAGTGACTCTTATAAGGTGCAAAGTGACTCTAATATGGTGAGAAGTCACTTACATGATTGATTAGAGCCAAAATGTGGCCCAAAATTAACTTGTAGGAAAGGGGTACCAAGAGGTGGTTAAAGGATGTCTAATTGCATTTACGTGATGTTAACATGTTAATTGTATCAATATATGGGGCAAGTGACTCTTATAGGGTGTAAAGGTACTCTAATATGGTAAACAATGACTTACATGATTGATTAGAGCCAAAATGTTGCCCAAAATTGACTTGTAGGAAAGGGGTACCAAGAGGTGGTTAAAGGATGTGTAATGGCATTTACGTGATGTTAATATGTTAATTGTATCAATATATGGGGCTAGTGACTCTTATAGGGTGTAAAGGTACTCTAATATGGTGAACAATGACTTACATGGTTGATTAGAGCTAAAATTTGGACCAAAATTAACTTGTATGAAAGTGGCATTAATAGGTGGTAAAAGGATGTCAAATTGGATGTATATGATGTTAACATGTCAATTGTTGCATATATGGTGGAAAGTGACTCTTATAGGGTGCAAAGTGACTCCAATATGGTGAGAAGTGACTAACATGGTTAATTAGAACCAAAATGTGGACCAAAATTGACTTGTATGAATATGGCACTAAGAGGTGATAAAAGGATTTCTAATTGCATGTACATGATGTTAACATGTTAATTGTACCAATATATGATGGAAGTGACTCTTATAAGGTGCAAAGTGACTCTAATATGGTGAGAAGTCACTTACATGATTGATTAGAGCCAAAATGTGGCCCAAAATTAACTTGTAGGAAAGGGGTACCAAGAGGTGGTTAAAGGATGTCTAATTGCATTTACGTGATGTTAACATGTTAATTGTATCAATATATGGGGCAGTGACTCTTATAGGGTGTAAAGGTACTCTAATATGGTGAACAATGACTTACATGGTTGATTAGAGCCAAAATGTTGAACAAAATTAACTTCTATGAAAGTGGCATTAATAGGTGGTAAAAGGATGTCAAATTGGATGTATATGATGTTAACATGTCAATTGTTGCATATATGGTGGAAAGTGACTCTTATAGGGTGCAAAGTGACTCTAATATGGTGAGAAGTGACTAACATGGTTAATTAGAACCAAAATGTGGACCAAAATTGACTTGTATGAATATGGCACTAAGAGGTGGTAAAAGGATTTCTAATTGCATGTACATGATTTTAACATGTTAATTGTGCCAATATATGATGGAAGTGAATCTTATAAGGTGTAAAGTGACTCTAATCTGGTGAGAAGTCACTTACATGATTGATTAGAGCCAAAATGTGGCCCAAAATTAACTTGTAGGAAAGGGTACCAAGAGGTGCTTAAAGGATGTCTAATTGCATTTACGTGATGTTAACATGTTAATTGTATCAATATATGGGGCAAGTGACTCTTATAGTGATGTGGATCTCTCCACAAAGAAAGAAATGAAGAAGAAGAAAAGGGATAAGAGAAAAAGAGGATATTTCAAAAGAACACGATCAATCCAGAAACGTGAACTTTTAATCTCAAATTGCTTAGATCAATCCAGAAACTAAGTAATTCGAATCTAACCTTCAAAACAATACAGTAATTGAAGTTTAGAGGAAAGAAAAACTACTTATAGTTTATCTCAAAACAAAAGTTTTATATCATCCATTGTCTCTCTTAAAAGATTACATTCAAAGGGTATTTATAGCCTTAGACAATAACCCAAACCCAATAAGATTCCAATAGAAATTCAATATCAGCATGAAGTAGCCAATATCTGAATCTTTCCAGGAAACAAATTTAAAAACCAAATCCAAATAGAAAAAAGACAAAAATCAAATCCAAATAGGAAAATAAAATCCTAAGTGCTTAAAACAAGAAAAACCCTTTCAAGTGAAAGGTAAAAACTTGCAATCAAAATTTGAATTAAAAATATAATAATCAGCTACTTGTCCAACTTCATGCATCGCTCCTTAATTCCTTGTTGTCCAAGTAAGCTTCATAACCCATGTTTGCATCCTCTCCAATTGAACATCACAACTAGTACACATAGCCAAATCCCAATCAACATATTCATTGCTTGATCCTCATCATAGAGGGAGTAAAGGTACTCTAATATGGTGAGCAGTGACTTACATGGTTGATTAGAGCCAAAATGTTGAACAAAATTAACTTGTATGAAAGTGGTATTAATAGGTGGTAAAAGGATGTCAAATTGGATGTATATGATGTTAACGTGTCAATTGTTGCATATATGGTGGAAAGTGACTCTTATAGGGTGCAAAGTGACTCTAATATTGTGAGAAGTAACTAACATGGTTAATTAGAACCAAAATGTGGACCAAAATTGATTTGTATGAATATGGCACTAAGAGGTGGTAAAGGATTTCTAATTGCATGTACATGATGTTAACATGTTAATTGTACCAATATATGATGGCAAGTGACATATAAGGTGCAAAGTGACTCTAATATGGTGAGAAGTCACTTACATAATTGATTATAGCCAAAATGTGGCCCAAAATTGACTTGTACGAAAGGGGTACCAAGAGGTGGTTAAAGGATGTCTAATTGCATGTACATGATGTTAACATGTTAATTATATCAATATTTGGTGGCAAATGACTTTCATAGGGTGCAAAGTGACTCTAATATGGTGAAAAGTGACTAACATGGTTAATTAGAACCAAAATGTGGACCAAAATTGACTTGTATGAATATGGCACTAAGAGGTGGTTAAAGGATGTCTAATTGCATGTACATGATGTTAACATGTTAATTGTACCAATATATGATGGCAAGTGACTCTTATAAGGTGCAAAGTGACTCTAATATGGTGAGAAGTCACTTACATGATTGAATAGAGCCAAAATGTTGCCCAAAATTGACTTGTAGGAAAGGGGTACCAAGAGGTGGTTAAAGGATGTCTATGGCATTTACGTGATGTTAATATGTTAATTGTGTCAATATAGGGCTAGTGACTCTTATAGGGTGTAAAGGTACTCTAATATGGTGAACAATGACTTACATGGTTGATTAGAGCTAAAATGTGGACCAAAATTAACTTGAATGAAAGTGGCATTAATAGGTAGTAAAAGGATGTCAAATTGGATGTATATGATGTTAACATGTCAATTGTTGCATATATGGTAGAAAGTGACTCTTATAGGGTGCAAAGTGACTCTAATATGGTGAGAAGTAACTAACATGGTTAATTAGAACCAAAATGTGGACCAAAATTGACTTGTATGAATATGGCACTAAGAGGTGATAAAAGGATTTCTAATTGCATGTACATGATGTTAACATGTTAATTGTACCAATATATGATGGAAGTGACTCTTATAAGGTGCAAAGTGACTCTAATATGGTGAGAAGTCACTTACATGATTGATTAGAGCCAAAATGTGGCCCAAAATTAACTTGTAGGAAAGGGGTACCAAGAGGTGGTTAAAGGATGTCTAATTGCATTTACGTGATGTTAACATGTTAATTGTATCAATATATGGGGCAAGTGACTCTTATAGGGTGTAAAGGTACTCTAATATGGTAAACAATGACTTACATGATTGATTAGAGCCAAAATGTTGCCCAAAATTGACTTGTAGGAAAGGGGTACCAAGAGGTGGTTAAAGGATGTGTAATGGCATTTACGTGATGTTAATATGTTAATTGTATCAATATATGGGGCTAGTGACTCTTATAGGGTGTAAAGGTACTCTAATATGGTGAACAATGACTTACATGGTTGATTAGAGCTAAATTTGGACCAAAATTAACTTGTATGAAAGTGGCATTAATAGGTGGTAAAAGGATGTCAAATTGGATGTATATGATGTTAACATGTCAATTGTTGCATATATGGTGGAAAGTGACTCTTATAGGGTGCAAAGTGACTCCAATATGGTGAGAAGTGACTAACATGGTTAATTAGAACCAAAATGTGGACCAAAATTGACTTGTATGAATATGGCACTAAGAGGTGATAAAAGGATTTCTAATTGCATGTACATGATGTTAACATGTTAATTGTACCAATATATGATGGAAGTGACTCTTATAAGGTGCAAAGTGACTCTAATATGGTGAGAAGTCACTTACATGATTGATTAGAGCCAAAATGTGGCCCAAAATTAACTTGTAGGAAAGGGGTACCAAGAGGTGGTTAAAGGATGTCTAATTGCATTTACGTGATGTTAACATGTTAATTGTATCAATATATGGGGCAAGTGACTCTTATAGGGTGTAAAGGTACTCTAATATGGTGAACAATGACTTACATGGTTGATTAGAGCCAAAATGTTGAACAAAATTAACTTCTATGAAAGTGGCATTAATAGGTGGTAAAAGGATGTCAAATTGGATGTATATGATGTTAACATGTCAATTGTTGCATATATGGTGGAAAGTGACTCTTATAGGGTGCAAAGTGACTCTAATATGGTGAGAAGTGACTAACATGGTTAATTAGAACCAAAATGTGGACCAAAATTGACTTGTATGAATATGGCACTAAGAGGTGGTAAAAGGATTTCTAATTGCATGTACATGATTTTAACATGTTAATTGTGCCAATATATGATGGAAGTGAATCTTATAAGGTGTAAAGTGACTCTAATCTGGTGAGAAGTCACTTACATGATTGATTAGAGCCAAAATGTGGCCCAAAATTAACTTGTAGGAAAGGGGTACCAAGAGGTGCTTAAAGGATGTCTAATTGCATTTACGTGATGTTAACATGTTAATTGTATCAATATATGGGGCAAGTGACTCTTATAGTGATGTGGATCTCTCCACAAAGAAAGAAATGAAGAAGAAGAAAAGGGATAAGAGAAAAAGAGGATATTTCAAAAGAACACGATCAATCCAGAAACGTGAACTTTTAATCTCAAATTGCTTAGATCAATCCAGAAACTAAGTAATTCGAATCTAACCTTCAAAACAATACAGTAATTGAAGTTTAGAGGAAAGAAAAACTACTTATAGTTTATCTCAAAACAAAAGTTTTATATCATCCATTGTCTCTCTTAAAAGATTACATTCAAAGGGTATTTATAGCCTTAGACAATAACCCAAACCCAATAAGATTCCAATAGAAATTCAATATCAGCATGAAGTAGCCAATATCTGAATCTTTCCAGGAAACAAATTTAAAAACCAAATCCAAATAGAAAAAAGACAAAAATCAAATCCAAATAGGAAAATAAAATCCTAAGTGCTTAAAACAAGAAAAACCCTTTCAAGTGAAAGGTAAAAACTTGCAATCAAAATTTGAATTAAAAATATAATAATCAGCTACTTGTCCAACTTCATGCATCGCTCCTTAATTCCTTGTTGTCCAAGTAAGCTTCATAACCCATGTTTGCATCCTCTCCAATTGAACATCACAACTAGTACACATAGCCAAATCCCAATCAACATATTCATTGCTTGATCCTCATCATAGAGGGAGTAAAGGTACTCTAATATGGTGAGCAGTGACTTACATGGTTGATTAGAGCCAAAATGTTGAACAAAATTAACTTGTATGAAAGTGGTATTAATAGGTGGTAAAAGGATGTCAAATTGGATGTATATGATGTTAACGTGTCAATTGTTGCATATATGGTGGAAAGTGACTCTTATAGGGTGCAAAGTGACTCTAATATTGTGAGAAGTAACTAACATGGTTAATTAGAACCAAAATGTGGACCAAAATTGATTTGTATGAATATGGCACTAAGAGGTGGTAAAGGATTTCTAATTGCATGTACATGATGTTAACATGTTAATTGTACCAATATATGATGGCAAGTGACTATTATAAGGTGCAAAGTGACTCTAATATGGTGAGAAGTCACTTACATAATTGATTATAGCCAAAATGTGGCCCAAAATTGACTTGTACGAAAGGGGTACCAAGAGGTGGTTAAAGGATGTCTAATTGCATGTACATGATGTTAACATGTTAATTATATCAATATTTGGTGGCAAATGACTTTCATAGGGTGCAAAGTGACTCTAATATGGTGAAAAGTGACTAACATGGTTAATTAGAACCAAAATGTGGACCAAAATTGACTTGTATGAATATGGCACTAAGAGGTGGTTAAAGGATGTCTAATTGCATGTACATGATGTTAACATGTTAATTGTACCAATATATGATGGCAAGTGACTTTATAAGGTGCAAAGTGACTCTAATATGGTGAGAAGTCACTTACATGATTGATTAGAGCCAAAATGTTGCCCAAAATTGACTTGTAGGAAAGGGGTACCAAGAGGTGGTTAAAGGATGTCTTGGCATTTACGTGATGTTAATATGTTAATTGTGTCAATATATGGGGCTAGTGACTCTTATAGGGTGTAAAGGTACTCTAATATGGTGAACAATGACTTACATGGTTGATTAGAGCTAAAATGTGGACCAAAATTAACTTGTATGAAAGTGGCATTAATAGGTGTAGTAAAAGGATGTCAAATTGGATGTATATGATGTTAACATGTCAATTGTTGCATATATGGTAGAAAGTGACTCTTATAGGGTGCAAAGTGACTCTAATATGGTGAGAAGTAACTAACATGGTTAATTAGAACCAAAATGTGGACCAAAATTGACTTGTATGAATATGGCACTAAGAGGTGATAAAAGGATTTCTAATTGCATGTACATGATGTTAACATGTTAATTGTACCAATATATGATGGAAGTGACTCTTATAAGGTGCAAAGTGACTCTAATATGGTGAGAAGTCACTTACATGATTGATTAGAGCCAAAATGTGGCCCAAAATTAACTTGTAGGAAAGGGGTACCAAGAGGTGGTTAAAGGATGTCTAATTGCATTTACGTGATGTTAACATGTTAATTGTATCAATATATGGGGCAAGTGACTCTTATAGGGTGTAAAGGTACTCTAATATGGTAAACAATGACTTACATGATTGATTAGAGCCAAAATGTTGCCCAAAATTGACTTGTAGGAAAGGGGTACCAAGAGGTGGTTAAAGGATGTGTAATGGCATTTACGTGATGTTAATATGTTAATTGTATCAATATATGGGGCTAGTGACTCTTATAGGGTGTAAAGGTACTCTAATATGGTGAACAATGACTTACATGGTTGATTAGAGCTAAAATTTGGACCAAAATTAACTTGTATGAAAGTGGCATTAATAGGTGGTAAAAGGATGTCAAATTGGATGTATATGATGTTAACATGTCAATTGTTGCATATATATGGTGGAAAGTGACTCTTATAGGGTGCAAAGTGACTCCAATATGGTGAGAAGTGACTAACATGGTTAATTAGAACCAAAATGTGGACCAAAATTGACTTGTATGAATATGGCACTAAGAGGTGATAAAAGGATTTCTAATTGCATGTACATGATGTTAACATGTTAATTGTACCAATATATGATGGAAGTGACTCTTATAAGGTGCAAAGTGACTCTAATATGGTGAGAAGTCACTTACATGATTGATTAGAGCCAAAATGTGGCCCAAAATTAACTTGTAGGAAACGGGTACCAAGAGGTGGTTAAAGGATGTCTAATTGCATTTACGTGAGTTAACATGTTAATTGTATCAATATATGGGGCAAGTGACTCTTATAGGGTGTAAAGGTACTCGAATATGGTGAACAATGACTTACATGGTTGATTAGAGCCAAAATGTTGAACAAAATTAACTTCTATGAAAGTGGCATTAATAGGTGGTAAAAAGGATGTCAAATTGGATGTATATGATGTTAACATGTCAATTGTTGCATATATGGTGGAAAGTGACTCTATAGGGTGCAAAGTGACTCTAATATGGTGAGAAGTGACTAACATGGTTAATTAGAACCAAAATGTGGACCAAAATTGACTTGTATGAATATGGCACTAAGAGGTGGTAAAAGGATTTCTAATTGCATGTACATGATTTTAACATGTTAATTGTGCCAATATATGATGGAAGTGAATCTTATAAGGTGTAAAGTGACTCTAATCTGGTGAGAAGTCACTTACATGATTGATTAGAGCCAAAATGTGGCCCAAAATTAACTTGTAGGAAAGGGGTACCAAGAGGTGCTTAAAGGATGTCTAATTGCATTTACGTGATGTAACATGTTAATTGTATCAATATATGGGGCAAGTGACTCTATAGTGATGTGGATCTCTCACAAAGAAAAGAAAGAGAAGAAGAAAGAAAAGGATAAGAGAAAAGAGGATATTTCAAAAGAACACGATCAATCCAGAAACGTGAACTTTTAATCTCAAATTGCTTAGATCAATCCAGAAACTAAGTAATTCGAATCTAACCTTCAAAACAATACAGTAATTGAAGTTAGAGGAAAGAAAAACTACTTATAGTTTATCTCAAAACAAAAGTTTTATATCATCCATTGTCTCTCTTAAAAGATTACATTCAAAGGGTATTATAGCCTTAGAACAATAACCCGAACCCAATAAGATTCCATAGAAATTTATCAGCATGAAGTAGCCAATATCTGAATCTTTCCAGGAAACAATTTAAAAACCAAAATCCAAATAAAAAAAGACAAAAATCAAATCCAAATAGGAAAATAAAATCCTAAGTGCTTAAAACAAGAAAAACCCTTTCAAGTGAAAGGTAAAAACTTGCAATCAAAATTTGAATTAAAAATATAATAATCAGCTACTTGTCCAACTTCATGCATCGCTCCTTAATTCCTTATGGTCCAAGTAAGCTTCATAACCCATGTTTGCATCCTCTCCAATTGAAACATCACAACTAGTAACATAGCCAAATCCCAATCAACATATTCATTGCTTGATCTCATCATAGAGGGAGTAAAGGTACTCTAATATGGTGAGCAGAGTGACTTACATGGTTGATTAGAGCCAAAATGTTGAACAAAATTAACTTGTATGAAAGTGGTATTAATAGGTGGTAAAAGGATTCAAATTGGATTGTATTTATGATGTTAACGTGTCAATTGTTGCATATATGGTGGAAAGTGACTCTTATAGGGTGCAAAGTGACTCTAATATTGTGAGAAGTAACTAACATGGTTAATTAGACACCAAATGTGGACCAAAATTGATTTGTATGAATAGGCACTAAGAGGTGGGTAAAGGATTTCTAATTGCTGTACATGATGTTAACATGTAATTGTACCAATATATGATGGCAAGTGACTATTATAAGGTGCACAAGTGACTCTAATACTATGGTGAGAAGTCACTTACATAATTGATTATAGCCAAATGTGGCCCAAAATGACTTGTACGAAAGGGGGTACCAAGAGGTGGTTAAAGGATGTCTAATTGCATGTACATGATGTTAACATGTTAATTATATCAATATTTGGTGGCAAATGACTTTCATAGGGGTGCAAAGTGACTCTAATATGGTGAAAAGTGACTAACATGGTTAATTAGAACCAAAATGTGGACCAAAATTGACTGTAGAATATGGCACTAAAGAGGTGGTTAAAGGATGTCTAATTGCATGTACATGATGTTAACATGTTAATTGTACCAATATATGATGGCAAGTGTTATAAGGTGCATAGTGACTCTAATATGGTGAGAAGTCACTTACATGATTGATTAGAGCCAAAATGTTGCCCAAAATTGACTTGTAGGAAAGGGGTACCAAGAGGTGGTTAAAGGATGTCTAATGGCATTTACGTGATGTAATATGTTTTGTGTCAATATATGGGGCTAGGACTCTTATAGGGTGTAAAGGTACTCTAATATGGTGAACAATGACTTACATGGTTGATTAGAGCTAAAATGTGGACCAAAATTAACTTGAATGAAAGTGGCATAATAGGTGGTAAAAGGATGTCAATGGAGTATATGATGTTAAATGTCAATTTGCATATATGGGGAAAGTGACTCTTATAGGGGTGAAAGTGACTCTAATATGGTGAGAAGAACTAAACATGGTTAATTAGAACCAAAATGTGGACCAAAATGACTTGTAGAATATGGCATAAGAGGTGATAAAAGGATTCTAATTGCATGTTACATGATGTTAACATGTTAATTGTACCAATATATGATGGAAGGACTCTTTAAGGTGCAAAGTGACTCTAATGGTGAGAAGTCACTTACATGATTGATTGAGCCAAAATGTGGTCCAAAATTAACTTGTAGGAAAGTGGGTACCAAGAGGTGGTTTAAAGGATGTCTAATTGCATTTAGTGATG
>NW_027418449.1:0-108688 GCF_009905375.1 Apium graveolens
CCCCCCCACTACCCTGACCTACAGCAACACCCAAAAAATGTTACAACAGGCCAAAAAATATTACCATAGCCACCCAAAAGACCTAAGGTAACATAAAATTTAAGTTGCTTTTTTTCGAGTTACCTTTGACCCTTAAGGTAACATTTCCGTTGCTCTGGTGCAACATGGACTTTTGTGTTACAATAGACACCAAAGGTAACATCAATGTATGTCTATAGTATCACACTATGTATGTTACCTTTGTACTTTAAGTTTGCAAAAAAAACATTTTTATAATGATTTGTATTATATTAATTTGACAGGATTTGTTTGTAAATTGAAAATATATACCATTAACATGTTTTTCATACGTAAAAAGCATTACTACATAAAATTCTACTATTCGAAATCGACAATCCCAAAATATCATTACATACCACAAAATGTATTACATCCAAACCAACTTAAACATTCAAACCATCACATGTCTAAAACTACGATAACAACAATTATTTTAACAAAACAAAATAGTTCAGGTTCTTTAATTTACTAAACATTAGAAAAAAGATATACTTAATAAAATAATAACACTAGAAACTCTTCACATTCTCCTCGACTTCAGACGCAAGTGTTTGGTCCACTTTTTGTTAAGTGTCCTCCTTTACCAGTATGTCCCTAACTGCAGGATACCCCAAAGATAACAATGCACAAATTAGTTAGACAACACAAATTGCGCTAACAAATTACCCCAACCCCTAACACTAACATAACTTATAAGTATAAGAAAAAATAGGAGATAGTGTAGAGAAGATGATAACATTTAAATTTAGCAAAAATTAATACATCATCAATTAATAAAAATTCAGATTCAGATCAATATACCAATTAACAAAAATATGAGTAAAACTAACGCATTAGCAATTATCTTTGTTGTTCCGGACATTGCATTGTCACTGGAAATACATAACACGAAAGTAAGTTTCAAATAACTTTGCTTGCTGAAAGTAAAAAAAAACACTCGTTAACACTGTCTATTGTTGCTAATTAAGAAAAGATCTAGACATAGGTCAGTCTTGGTTATGCGCATGGAGTGTACCATATAGCAAATTTAATCAATTTGAGTATATAAATTCCATTCATATTTCTTAAAATACAACAAAATCATAAGATTTGTCCATCATAATTGTGATATAAAACATTTAAGAACATTGAGTCTCCCTTGATCCTGATAAATCATATACATTAGAAAATATTGGGGCTCCTGGAAAATCATGTCAAGTTACCAAGTATTCTAAGACTTATAGTTATACATTTAACAGGAAGTACACGATAAAAATACACCAGTATGCTGAGTTACAAACAACCTGAAGTCCTGAACGAAACTTCCATCTCAATTACTAAGTGTTTTAATGTGCTTATACAATTACCAAAAAATGACAAAGCATTTACAAAAAATTCTACAAAAACCTAAATTTCTATCTAATTCTCAACTTACGAAAATTTGGACAGTTTTGAGTTATAGTTCCGAGTTCCAATAATAATTAAAACACACATATAGTGAGAGAGAGAACAAAATTTGTAATCCCCTGTTTTAGGGTTTACATGATGTGTTTCATATAACACATACACATAGTCAGAGAGAGAGAGAAAGAGAGAGACCATACTCTAAAAGGAACTTGTGAGCAATAGTCAACCCAACGATACCAGCACCTACTACAGCGACGTCGTATGAGTAACAATTTACCTTAGCAAACCCTCCACTGGCTCATGATAATACCTTTGTATCTCCCTGCAGTTTCGTACTTCCTGTTTACCTAAATTGCCAAGTAATTCTATACAATTTCAGTAGATACAACAATTTGAATCACATTGATAAAAATAAATGGGTATCAATGTAGCACATAACTTTAAAAAACTTTCTCGATATCAGCAACTGTTTGTCAAGCATCCAAGTGGTAATCATCCGGTAGAAAAGCCGCCCCACCTTCTTTGTCAAGCTCAAGCGCAGGTTCCTGTACCAGCAGAATACTTGACAAGAATTCGGCCTTGAACCCAGCCTTAGACAGTTGATCCACCCTCTGTTTAATACGACAGGTTCTGCAACAGTTTTACCAACTAACAAACTCCCTGTTGACCGAAACTAACTTGTTTAAATCAAAAACTAATGTAGAGGATAATTGATTAAACTAAGGTGAATTACATTTGTGTAACGAAAATACTGATATGAAAACTGATCGGTCTTTTTCCAGCCAAGTAAATGTAGAGGATCAAGTCCTTGGTGAGTAACAGTGTTTGCAAACTCCTCCCAGAGATGCCGGCTTCGAGTAGCTAGCTCCCACTTAGGAGTACCAGGCGTCTTGTGTACCATCCATATGTACCCCTGTCCTACAACAAACTTAAAATGTCAGATTTTACTAATCCTGGAAGTAAACAAACAAATAAATAAATATTCATGTATTATTTAGATCACGGGATTTCAACTCGGTTAACGGGAACCAGAAAACCACATTTTCGCATGGGTGTTATTGTATTAGTAGTACCTACACCCGTGGCACCAGCACAAGGACCAACATCCACAACAACAGAGAGATCAGACTCTAAAAGGAACTTGTGAGTAATAGTCAACCCGATGATACCAGAGATGCATATCGAGAAGGTCTTACTAGATTCAAACTTATAAAACTCCAAATATAACTGTCAAGGAACCAGTTACTCTAAAACCTCAAGGTGTTAGAGAATGACCCTTTCCAAAATCTTATATTATTCTAACAGAAACTTAAAATTTAAAATCCAAATTAAAGAAGCCCTAAAATCAAAGAGAAACATGAATTACCTTAAGTTTAAGTGAAGAAATCGAGTCAGATGAATTGAAAACAAGAAACCCTTAATTGGAAGAGCCCTTGCCAAACTATATTGAAAAAACCCTAATTTGAAGAAGAAAATTTACTTTAGATGAAGAGAATTATAGAGAGGCTATGTATGAGAGAGAGGCTTGAGAGAGAGAGAAAGAAAATTTTAGGAAGAGTACAAGAGAGGGAGAAGAGGAAGAGAGTGTAATGACGAGATATAAAGTGGGTTGGGCGGGTTTCATCCAAAAAAAGGGCGGTCCGTTTGAAAATTTTCATATATTTTGTCCGCTTCTAAAAATTTCAAGTCTCAGAAAAAATATACAATTTATAATTTATAATTGTAGTAAATAAATTGAAAATATTATTTTAGAACAATATTAGTTATGTATTTTGTTACTTACATAAATCTGTATATTTACATTTTAATAAATTTTATTTTTAAAAATATGTACATCAATGCTCGTATTAGAATGAAAGAGAATTATAATATTTTAATTTTTTATAACTTTTAAAATTTATATTAAATTTTTTAAATTTTGACTTTTCTAAAATTTTACCCAGGTCAGTCCAAAACACTACCGCTTCTCCAAAAGTTTTGAGCCTACTTTAGTCCGCCTGATCGAGAGCCCAACATTGCTAAAAAAATTTTTTATTAAACTTTTAAGTTTAAATAGTGTTCAAATTTTTTAATAATAAAAAATTATCAGTTACTAATTAGTAGAGTTTACAAAATTTAACAAAATGTATTTATTTTATCAATCTTAGCTAATATTAAAATTATTGCTTAATTATGTTATCAAAATTGATTAATTTTGAAGTCAAATAATTATATAAAATTATTTGTTTGTAAAATGTTACTTTTTTATCAATTAACACCCTATTGTAACATAAGTTTCCACATGTTACCGTATGTAACACTTTGAAGCTATAGTAACATGTTACGAAGGCTATGGTAACATTAAAAATACTAGGTTGCGGTAGGCTAAGATGAGCATACCTAAGGTAACATAATTTTGTAACACGCGTGATTAAACCATTGCGATAGGCCATTTATGGTGTAGTGTCTGTTGCCAAATTACTCTCACATCCTTCTTTTGCTATTGTTTTCTCTGCCAATACATGTGTTCTGCAGGACCATACTTTGAAGAAGAAGAGCGAGATTGGTAATCTGCAGGATGATCTTTACAAGTTTCATGTTCCAAATTTGTCTCAGTCTCAGTCTCAAACCTGTAGTAGTGCTTGTAAATTTGCTTTAAACAGTACTCTGTTTTCTTTGATTGATTCTCCCGAATCTAACGCTTAATTATGGCATTCTAGATTAGGTCATCCATCTAGTGTCATTCTTAATAAAATCTATGTAATTCCTAAGCATTTATGTAATTTTCAAGAATGTGACATTTGTTATTACTCTAAACAACATCGATTACCTTTCCCAATTAGTGATTCTCACAGTAATGCTCTTATTGATCTTATACATTTAGATGTATGGGGTCCGTACAAACAACCTACTCATAATAACTTTCGATATTTCTTAACGATTGTGGATGATCATTGCAAGGCCACTTTGGCTTTTCTCTTTTCTGTTAAAACTCAGGTGCCCTCTTTGATAAAAAAAATTTCTTAAGTATGTTCATACTCAGGTTTGGGCATACTTTTCAATATTGTGCGTTCGGATAATGGAACAGAATTTACCAATGTTAATTTACAAACACATTTAATTCTCTTAGAATTGTTCATCCATACCTCTTTGCCCTACTATACCACAACAAAATGGTCATGTTGAGCGTAAGCATCAACATTTACTCAATGTCTCGTGCTTTGAAGTTTCAATCCTGTTTGCATAACTCATTTTGGGTGGCTCATTCTTACTGCTACTCATCTTATAAACCTATTCCAATATGGAATCTGCATTATCAAACACCTTTGAATTACCATACAAACTGCACCAAATTATTTACATCTTTGTTCCTTTGGTTTCCTTTGTTATGCTAAAAGTCTTGTTGTGCATGATAACTAGAGTCCAGGGCTGTCAAAGAGTGATTTATAGGGTATCCATTTAGTAAGAAGGGGTATAAATTCTTGATTTGCAAAACAGGAAATGTGTTTTACTCCAGGGATGTCAGTTCATCTCTGAATTCCAGTCCTCAGAGTTTTGATGTCAATACTCCGTTATTTCCCATCACTTGTCTAACTGAAATGACTCTCAATCTGATGTTGTCTTGATATTCACTTATCTCCGTCTTCATCTACTTCTTCTTTCTTCTTCTTCTCGCCAATAATCCCACCTCATCCACACATACTCCACATGAGTCACATGCTCTTGTCATTTATTCTCGTCACGTTCGCAATAAATAGGTTCCTGCCAAGTTTAAAGATTTTCTTGGTCGCCCATCCACCAATACAGTTACTACATCTCCCTCTGCTTCTCACACAAGTATGGCCTCTATTTCTTATCATATTCAAACTCATCTTTCGTATGACAAGTTCAAGTCCTAAGTACAAAGCTTACTGGACTACTCTCTTCACTTTTCCTATACCTCACACTTTTCATCAAGCAACTCTTATTCTCACTGGTTTGGTTAGATTTTATACATCACGGAAGCATGGTAAAATAATTTCTTGATATAAAATCCAAATAAAGGCATACAAATCGTGATTAAATCATAAGGGATCGTTTCTAACCTTTAAAAGCGATCCAAGAACGACGAGCGGAGATCCCTAGCAGCTGCTCCTCAAGTGTGAAGCACTCCACCGTTATCCACAAGAGATCAATGTGATGGAGGAGGAAGTGGTAGGAGAATTAGGGTTTCCTTAACTTTCTAGTTGAGGCAAAATAAGGGTTTATAATAGTATATTTATAGGCAAAATTTTCAGCTGAAAATTTTCCCATAAAATATTATTATTAACCCTTTATTCTTATTAACCTATTACTAATAATTAAAACACCTTTTAATTATTAATCCTTTCTCTAAACACTTTAGAAATAATTCTCTCACTTGATTTAATTTTCAAAATTAAATTCTTAATTAATAATATTAAGAACTTTTCTTAATTAATTTATAATTAATTAAATCTCATTTAATCAATTATTAAATTTGCTAATTAGTTATTTATTTCACAAATAAATAATTACAAGCCACTATTAATTAATTCCTCCACCATTAAATCATTCTCTTTATGGTGTGACCCTGTAGGTTCAACATTAAGCCGGTAGTAGAAATAAATAATGATAAAACTATTTTATCATTATTTATATAAATTCTCTAAATTCATTAAATATGATTAATTAATTAATCATATTTATCCTACATCGTGAGGGATACTTCTCAGCATATCGCGACTATCCGAATAATACAAATCACTGCTTAGAATACCAAGAAACCCATTCAGTGAGTAGTTACCGTACAATTAATTCCTTCTACCCCTGCAATGTCACGATAAATACAAGGCATGGAACTTGTGTCAAGCCTATCTTATTAATCATATGTTTTTCCCGTTCACTATGCTTTGTTCTAATTAATGTAATTAGAAACTCCTTTCTAATTTCATTCACTCTGGCCAGAGATTTCCTGAAACTAGCATAAGTGGATCAGCATTGAACATTCCCTTCCTTCCTATACCCAGTAGAGCCCTTATAATTGTCCTTGGAGACTAAGAACTAAACCAAAGCATAGTTTCAGTGTACACAAGATGACTATGATGACCTCAAGTCTAAGGATACTTGTACAACTATCACTATGTGAACAAATGTTTGACGCTAGTGTGAGTGAACTCCATCAGTTGTTCAGCTGTGGTGAGTCATGTTTAGTGAACTTATTCTATAATAAGCACCTACATACTAGCTTTAGTGTCACCACACAAATGTCTATGAGAACAGACAACCTTCATAATGAAGCAAGCATAGTATGTACCGATCTTTGCGGATTATAATTACCAGTTAGTAATCCTACGACCAGGAACTATTTAACTTTAGAGTTATCATCTTTTTAGGTCTCATTACTATGATCTCATCATAATCCATAAAAAGCTTTACTCTAAACTGTGGTATATCTTATTTAAACACTTAAAATAGATAAAGCCCGCAATAAAAACAAACAAGTCTTTTATTAATATCAATGAAATCGAAACAGATTACATAAAAGTTATTCCTAAATCCTCATACATGATTAGAATTAGGACACATCCTTTCAATCTCCCACTTGTACTAAAGCCAATCACTCTGGTATCTAATACCCATCTTGTCTTTTATGACGATCAAGTGACTTTGAGAAAGTGGCTTTGTTAAAGGGTCTGCTATGTTGTTATGTGTGTCAACTCTCTCGACGCATGACATGTTTCGAATTTATATGAGACCTAGGTTCCTTGGCTTGTGCTATTGCTGCGTTGTTATCACAATACAACACAATAGGCTCTTCAATGCTAGGAACAACTCCCAACTCAGAAACAAATTTCCTCATCCAAACGGCTTCTTTTGCAGCCTCACTTGTAGCTATATATTCTGCTTCTGCTGTGGAGTCAGCCGTTGTAGACTGTTTGGAACTCTTCCAACTAATCGCACCACCATTCAGAGTAAACACGTACCCTGACATGGATTTGCTATCATCACTTTTGGATTGAAAACTAGAGTCAGTATAACCCTCTATTTTTAACTCAGATTCACCACCAAAAACAAGAAAAATGTTCTTAGTCCTGCACAAGTACTTAAGGATGTTCTTCACTGCTTTCCAGTGGTCTTCACCTGGATTGGACTGGTATCTGCTTGTCACACTAATTGAATAAGCAACATCAGGCCTAGTACACAACATCGCGTACATGATAGATCCTATTGCTGAAGCATAAGGAATCTTACTCATACGCTCTCTTTCCTCAGGTGTCTTACGAGACATCTTCCGGAAAGGGACACTCCATGGCTCATCGGTATGAGACCTCTTTGGAGTTTTCCATGCTAAACCTTTAAGCACTTTCTGGATGTATGTACCCCTGGGTAAGACCTATCATTCTTCTATATCTATCTCTATAGATCTTCATATCGAGAATGTAGAATGCTTCTCCCAAGTCCTTCATGGTGAAGTTCTTCGATAGCCATACTTTGACTGATTGCAGCATCGGTATATCATTTCCTATAAAAAGTATATCATCCACATACAATACAAGAAATGTTACCGCGCTCCCACTAACCTTCTTGTAAACAAATGGTTCATCTATGTTTTTGATTAAACCAAACTCTTTGATTGTCTCATCAAAATGGATGTTCCATCTACGAGAAGCTTGCCTTAAACCATATATGGTTCGCAGCAGCTTACACACTAGGTGTTCATTTCCCTTGGAAAGAAAACCCTCTGGCTGTGTCATATACACTTCCTCTTCAAGTTCCCCATTGAGGAAGGCCGTTTTCACGTCCATTTGCCAGATCTCATAGTCGTAGTAAGCAGCAATCGCAAGTAAAATGCGAATTGATTTTAATAGGGCTACAGGTGAAAAAGTTTCATCAAAGTCAATCCCTTTCCTTTGTTTGAATCCTTTTGCCACGAGCCTGGCCTTATAGGTCTCCACCTGGCCATTCTGCTCCAATCTTTCTTTTGTATACCCACTTGCACCCAATATGCTTAACACCTTCAGGCGCCTCAACCAGAGTCCACACTTGGTTGGTATACATAGATTCTATTTCGGATTTCATGGCACTATGCCATTTCTCTGAGTCAACACTACTCATAGCCTCATTATAGGTCACAGGGTCGTCATCATCAATGGTTGACAACTCATTGTCATTTTCAATGACAAGGCCATAATACCTCTCAGGTTGGCGAGACACTCTCCCTGACCTACGAATGGGCTATTCCACAGAAGGTTGTTCATTCTGAACAGGTGTTTCCACTTGATCCGTAGTAGTTAGTGCTTCTTGAACTTCATCAAGTTTAATTTTGCTCTCACTGTTTCTTTCAAGGATAAACTGCTTTTCCAAGAAGGTAGCATGTCTGGAGACAAACACCCTATGATCGGTGTAAAACTAATACCCTAAAGTCTCTTTACGATATCCCACAAAATTACATTTTACGGATCGAGATTCCAGCTTATCTGGGTCAACTTTCTTGACATAAGCTGGACATCCCCAAATCTTAACGTGTTTAAGACTCGGTTTTCCTTTCTTTCCATATCTCATATGGAGTTTGAGGAACAGATTTGGAAGGCACCTTATTCAGTAAATATGTTGAGATTTCCAATGCATAACCCCATAGGAATACTGGAAGATTCGCATAGCTCATCATAGACCGAACCATGTCTAACAAAGTTCGATTTCTCCTTTCAGATACCCTATTAAACTGTAGAGTATATGGAGGAGTCCACTGGGAGACTATACCATTTTCTTTGAGATAATCTAGAAACTCTCCATTCAAGTATTCACCACCTCGATCTGATTGAAGAGTTATATACTATGTTTGGTTTGTTTCTCCACTTCATGCTTATATTCTTTGAACTTTTCAAAGGCTTCAGACTTGTGTTTCATCAAATACACATATCCGAATCTAGATCGATCTTCTATGAAAGTAATGAAGTATGAAAATTCACCCATGGCTTGCGTAGACATTGGTCCACATACATCTGTGTGTACCAATCCTAGCAAATCTGCAGCCCTCTCTCCATGTCCACTAAATGGAGATTTGGTCATTTTACCCAATAGACAAGACTCGCATGTAGGATATGATTCAAAATCAAAGGGGTCAAGTAACCCTTCCTTATGCAATGTCCGCAGTCTATTTTCACTAATATGACCAAGTCTGCAGTGCCACAAGAAAGTGAGATTTTCATCATCCCTTTTTCTTTTATTAATTTGTTCAATCTGAAGTAAATTATGCTCTACGTCACATACATACAGACCATTATTTAAAGTACCACGTCCATAAAGAACATTATCTCTAAGAATAGAACATTCATTATTCTTAATAATAAATGAAAAACCATCCAAATCCAACATAGGAATAGAAACAATATTCCTCACAATAGAGGGAACGTAATAATAATTATTCAAAATAATAGTCTTGCCCGTAGGCATATGTAAACTAAATGATCCTACAGATATGGCGGCAACCCTTGCTCCATTGCCCATACGTAGAATCACCTCATCTTCTTCAAGAGTCCTACTTCCCTTTAGTCCCTGCAACGAATTGCAAATATGAGAACCACAGGCGGTATCTAATACCCAAGTAGAAATTTGACTTAGTGACATATTAACTTCGATCATGAACATACCTGAATCAGAAGCGGTAGTCTCACTACCCTTCTTCTTCTTCAATTCTGCAAGGTAAACCCTGCAGTTCCTCTTCCAGTGCCCCACCTTGTTACAGTGAAAGCAAACAACTTTGCTCTTGGGGTCTTCAGCTTTTGGTGGAACCGGCTTTTTCTCACCTACTTTCTTCTTCTTGGAAGGGTTCTTCTTCCTTTTCTTAGGATTAGAACCTTCACCAATTAGAAGAACGGAACTCTTCTTAGGGGGGAAATTTGATTCTGAAGTCTTCAACATGTTGTGGAGTTCAGGCAGGCTGACATTCAGCTTATTCATGTGAAAGTTCACAACAAACTGCGAGAACGAACTCGGAAGTGATTGCAAGACCAAGTCTTGGCTCAGCTCCCCATCCATGGCAAAACCAAGTTGTCCAAGACGTTCAATCAAATTGATCATCTTAAGTATATGGTCATTCACAGATGATCCCTCAGACATCCTACAACCGAACAGCTCCTTCGATATCTTATATCGAGCTGTCCTCCCTGCCACATCATACAACTCTTGTAGATGCATAAGGATAGTGTGAGCATCCATATGCTCATGTTGCTTCTGTAGCTCAATGTTCATGGAAGCTAGCATGGTGCATTGAACAACATTTGCATCATCTATCCACTTATGATACACAATATGTTCATCATTATGTGCATCGCTAGCAGGTTTAGTAGGCTTAGGTGAGTCAAGCACATATTCCATCTTCTCAACCCTGAGAACAATTCTCAAGTTTCGAAGCCAGTCAGTAAAATTAGGACCAGTCAACTTGTGAGCATCTAGTATACTCCGGAGTGATAGTGCAGAAGACATAACGTATATAGTAAATCTGTAAATGATGAACACATAACAACATTTAGCAAATATTCAATTTCATTTCAAAACACTATATGAATCGGGTCTTTATTCATAAATGGCTCCCACTAGTTTATCTAATTTATACAACCCCTAAGTGAAAATTAAGCATTCATAATGCTAGTGGGAATAGGGATCCTACATTCCATCACACAACCTCGGATGTAGCACGAAACGTCATGTGATGTTCAATAGGCAGACAACTCTTGTCAATTACATCTTATGTTATTCCCTAATAAAACTTTAGCCTCTTGAATAATTGAGTCACGGCTGTAGCATGACAAACTCAATATTCTAAGTCAAGTCTAACCCAACATTTCGTACAATTGAATCAGTCTCCAATGGCCCACGGCTACAGCCCGTAATGACCTTTAGATTCTAATTCAATGCACACATCTCTATGTAATAGACAAGTATTTCTTATTTCGAAATCAAAGCCCTCGGCTGTAGCACGAAACGACAATGATTGAAAAATAAGAACTACTTTCTACCATGTTGGAAGGCTTTGACCGACACAAGCCCGTTGTGTCAATGACCAATTACTACTTGATATTATTTAATTTTAGAGGGATTATATTACGTTACAATCATAATCATATTATGAAGAGATTCTTCCTTTTAAATTAAATATTTCAAATCAATAATCGATAATCAGATGATTCCCAGATCGGGGGGAGCATTGTCAAGAGGCGTCACTTAATACCCCTTTCTTACAGATAGAAATCTGCTTTTGACAGAATCATCCTTTCTCTCAATATTGAAAATTCATATTTAATTACGTGTTTCATAAACACAAGAATCTTATGATTGTATTCATAATATTATTGTTAATGCAAGAAACGATTCCTATTCTAGATTTTCTAGAGCACGCCTTATATTGATTTAAGTTCACCTAAATCTATCATCGCATGGTAAACATAGGCATATATCTCATATATTAAAATAATTAAACAAGTAAGCATGCAAGCAATTATCATGTCACACATTTATATAAAGATGTATGAATTTATTATAGCATTTAAAAGCAATTAAAATAATTAAACCATGCTTTAAAACACTTTCGGGAATATAAACAGTTCAAAACTTTTATATAAAAAATATTTAACAACTCCATTAGATCCGTCTCGGAAAAACGAATCCAACGATATATTTCACGCCCAAAACGGAGTTACGAAACTCCCACAAATCAAATTTCAAAAAAAAATAGATGGGCTGTAACGCATTACAGGAACGCGTTACAAGCCCTGTAACGCATTCCGGTAATGCGTTACAACTCTTTTAAGCCATTAAAAGGTGTAACACATTCCGTGAATGCGCCACAGGGTGTAACGCATTCCCGGAATGCGCGACACCCTTTCCCGCATGCTCCTGTATACGCTTGCAGCAGCCGACAGGAAAAAAAAACTTATTAACAGTCGCCGCCGCCTCCTTGAATGACGTGCCAACCCCATTACATCAGTACACCCTCCTTTTATTTGATTACAGCAGCAAATAATATATGTATACATAACAGATTATATATACATATTTAATTACTAATTTTAATTAAAATAACTTCAAAAAATCATAATAATTAATCCACACATCAGAAAGTTATGAAAAAAATACCCAGACGATCTACAACACTTGTGGAAGCCAGATCTACAGTCAAAATAATTCTGAGAAACAATTTCTAATCAGTCATAATTAATCCATAATATAACTTGCAAAAATCATAATAAATGCATACGATATCATAAAATTCTAAAATTTTTACCACATATCTATATGTCTAAAACCTATGCTCTGATACCATTGTTAGATTTTATACATCACGGAAGACAGGTAAGACAATTTTCTTGATGTAAAATCCTAATAAAGGCATACAAATCGTGATTAAATCATAAGGGATCGTTTCTAACCTTTAAAAGCGATCCAAGAACGACGAGCGGAGATCCCTAGCACCTGCTCCTCAAGTGTGAAGCACTCCACCGGTATCCACCAAGAGATCAATGTGATGGAGGAGGCAGGGGTGGGAGAATTAGGGTTTTCTTAACTTTTTAGGTTGAGGCAAAATAAGGGTTTATAATAGTATATTTATAGGCAAAATTTTCACCTGAAAATTTTCCCATAAAATATTATTATTATTAACCCTTTATTCTTATTAACCTATTAACTAATAATTAAAACAACTTTTAATTATTAATCATTTTTCTAAACACTTTAGAAATAATTCTCTCACTTGATTTAATTTCCAAAATTAAATTCTTAATTAATAATATTAAGAACTTTTCTTAATTAATTTATAATTAATTAAATCTCATTTATTCAATTATTAAATTTGCTAATTAAATATTTATTTCACAAATAAATAATTACCAGCCATTATTAATTAATTCCTCCACCATTAAATCATTCTCTTTTATGGTGTGACCCTATAGGTTCAATATTAAGCCGGTAGTAGAAATAAATAATGATAAAACTATTTTATCATTATTTATATAAATTCTCAAATTCATTACATATGATTAATTAATTAATCATATTTATTCTACATCGTGAGGGATACTTCTCAGCATATCGCGACTATCCGGATAATACGAATTCACTGCTTAGAATACCAAGAACCCATTCAATGAGTAGATACCGTACAATTAATTCCTTCTACCCTGCAATATCATGATTAAATACAAGGCATGGAACTTGTGTCAAGCCTATCATATTTAATCATATGCTTTCCCATTCACTATGCTTTGTTCTAATTAATGTAAATTAGAAACTCCTTTCTAATTTCATTCACTCTGGCCAGAGATTCCTGAACTAGCATAAGTGGATCAACAATGAACATTCCCTTCCTTCACTGGAAGGGGTAGATCCTTTATTGATCATACACTATCTTCCTGTACAAGTTCCTATACCCAGTAGAGCCCTTATAATTTTCCCTGGAGACTAAGAACTAAACCAAAACATAGTTCAGTGTACACAAGATGACTATGATGACCTCAAGTCTAAGGATACTTGTACTATGTGAACAACTGTTGACACATGAGTGAACTCCATCATTGTTCAGCTGTGTGAGTCATGTTCAGTGAACTTATTCTATAATAAGCACCTATATACTAGCTTTAGTGTCACCGCACAAATGTCTATGAGAACAGACAACCTTCATAATGAAGCAAGCATAGTATGTACCGATATTTGTGGATTATTAATTACCAGTTAGTAATCCTACAACCAGGAACTATTTAAGTTTAAAGTTATCATCTTTTAGGTCTCATTATTATGATCTCATCATAATCCATAAAAAGCTTTACTCTAAACTGTGGTATATCTTATTTAAACACTTAAAATAGATAAAGCCCGCAATAAAAACAAAACAAGTCTTTTATTAATATCAATGAAATCAAAACAGATTACATAAAAGTTATTCCTAAATCCTCATACATGATTGGACTTAGGACACATCTCTTTCAATCTCCCACTTGTACTAAAGCCAATCACTCTGGTATCTAATACCCATCTTGTCTTTATGACGATCAAAGTGACTTTGAGAAAGTGGCTTTGTTAAAGGATCTGCTATGTTGTTATGCGTGTCAATTCTCTCGACATTGACATCTCCTCTTTCAACAATCTCCCTAATCAGATAAAAGCGCCGCAAGACATGTTTGGAATTTTTATGAGACCTAGGTTCCTTGGCTTGTGTTATTGTTGCGTTGTTATCACAATACAACACAATAGGCTCTTCAATGCTAGGAATAACTCCCAACTCAAAAACAAATTTCCTCATCCAAACGGCTTTTTTGCAGCCTCACTTGCAGCTATATATTCTTCTTCCGTTGTAGAGTCAGCCGTTGTAGACTAATTGGAACTCTTCCAACTAATCGCACCACCATTCAGAGTAAACACGTACCCTGACATGGATTTGCTATCATCACTTTTGGATTGAAAACTAGAGTCAGTATAACCCTCTATTTTCAACTCAGATTCACCACCAAAAACAAGAAAAATGTCCTTAGTCCTTCGCAAGTACTTAAGGATGTTCTTCACTGCTTTCCAGTGGTCTTCACCTGGATTGGACTGATATCTGCTCGTCACACTAATTGAATAAGTAACATCAGGCCTAGTACACAACATCGCGTACATGATAGATCCTATTGCTGAAGCATAAGGAATCTTACTCATACGCTCTCTTTCCTCAGGTGTCTTAGGAGACATCTTTTCGGAAAGGGACACTCCATGGCTCATCGGTATGAGACCTCTTTTGGAGTTTTCCATGCTAAACCTTTTAAGCACTTTCTGGATGTATGTACCCTGGGTAAGACCTATCATTCTTCTAGATCTATCTCTATAGATCTTCATATCGAGAATGTAGGATGCTTCTCCCAAGTCCTTCATGGTGAAGTTCTTCGATAACCATACTTTGACTGATTGCAGCATCGGTATATCATTTCCTATAAGAAGTATGTCATCCACATACAATACAAAAAATGTTACCGCACTCTTACTAACCGTCTTGTAGACACATGGTTCATCTATGTTTTTGATAAAACAAAACTCTTTGATTGTCTCATCAAAACGGATGTTCCATCTACGAGAAGCTTGCCTTAAACCATATATGGTTCGCAGCGGCTTACACACTATGTGTTCATTTCCCTTAGAAAGAAAACCCTCTGGCTGTGTCATATACACTTCCCCTTCAAGTTCCCCATTGAGGAAGGCCATTTTTACGTCCATTTGCCAGATCTCATAGTCGTAGTAAGCAGCAATCGCAAGCAAAATCCGAATTGATTTTAATAGGGCTACAGGCGAAAAAGTTTCATCAAAGTCAATCCCTTGCCTTTGTTTGAATCCTTTTGCCACGAGCCTGGCCTTATAGGTCTCCACCTGGCCATCTGCTCCAATCTTTCTTTTGTATACCCACTTGCACCCAATAGGCTTAACACCTTCAGGCACTTCAACCAGAGTCCATACTTGGTTGGTATACATAGATTCTATTTCAGATTTCATGGCACTATGCCATTTGTCTGAGTCAACACTACTCATAGCCTCATTATAGGTCATAGGGTCGTCATCATCAATGATTGACAACTCATTTTCATTCTCAATGACAAGGCCATAATACCTCTCAGGTTGGCGAGACATTCTCCCTGACCTACGAATGGACTGTTCCATAGAAGGTTGTTCATTCTGAACAGGTGTTTCCATTTGATCCGTAGTAGTTTGTGCTTCTTGAACTTCATCAAGTTCAATTTTGCTCCCACTGTTTCCTTCAAGGATAAACTGCTTTTCCAAGAAGGTAGCATGTCTGGAGACAAACACCCTATGATCGGTGTAAAAGTAATACCCTAAAGTCTCTTTAGGATATCCCACAAAATTACATTTTACGGATCGAGATTCCAGCTTATCTGGGTCAACTTTCTTGACATAAGCTGGACATCCCCAAATCTTAACGTGTTTAAGACTCGGTTTCCTTTCTTTCCATATCTCATATGGAGTTTGAGGAACAGATTTGGAAGGCACCTTATTCAGTAAATATGTTGAGGTTTCCAATGCATAACCCCATAGGAATACTGGAAGATTCGCATAGCTAATCATGGACCGAACCATGTCTAACAAAGTTCAATTTATCCTTTCAGATACCCCATTCAACTGTGGAGTATATGGAGGAGTCCACTGGGAGACTATACAATTTTCTTTGAGATAATCTAGAAACTCTCTATTCAAGTATTCACCACCTCGATCTGATCGAAGAGTTATAATACTATGTTTGGTTTGTTTCTCCACTTCATGCTTATATTCTTTGAACTTTTCAAAGGCTTCAGACTTGTGTTTCATCAAATACACATATCCGAATCTAGATCGATCATCTCTGAAAGTAATGAAGTATGGAAATTCACCCATGGCTTGCGTAGCCATTAAAAGGTGTAACACATTCCGTGAATGCGCCACAGGGTGTAACGCATTCCCGGAATGTGTGACACCCTTTCCCGCGTGCTCCTGTATACGTTTGCAGCAGCCGACAGGAAAACAAATATTTATTAACAGCCTCCGCCGCCACCTTGAACAACGTGCCAACCCCATTACTGTTAGATTTTTAACGCAGCGGGGGCATGGTAAAACACTTTTACACATATAAAATCCAAATAAAAGCATACAGATCATGAATAAAAATTCGAGGGATCAAATCTAACCTTTTAAAATAATTCGGAGACAACGATCAGAGATCCTTAGCAGTTGCTCCTCAAGTGTGAAGCACTCCACCGGTATCCACCAAGAAAACGATGTTAAGGAGGAGGAAGGAGGTGGAGAGAATTGGGTTTTCCAAACTTTTTGGGTTTTCAAGTTCGATGTGGGTTAGAATAAAATAGGGTCTATAATAGTGTATTTATAGGCAAAATTTTCAGCTGAAATTTTCCCATAAATAATATTATTATTATCACATTTAATATTCTCATTAATAATTAAAACACCTTTTAATTATTAATCCTTTTTCTAAACACTTTAGAAATAATTCTCTCTCTTAATTTAATTTCCAAAAATTAAATCCTTAATTAATAATATTAAGAACTTTTCTTAATTAATTTATAATCAATTAAATCTCATTTAATCAATTATTAAATTTGCCAATTAATTATTTATTTCACAAATAAATAATTATTAGCCATTATTAATTAATTCCTCTACCATTAAATCATTCTTTTTTTATGGTGTGACCCTGTAGGTTCAATATTAAGCCGGTAGTAGAAATAAATAATAATAAAACTATTTTATCATTATTTATGTAAATTCTCTAATTTATTAAATATGATTAATTAATTAATCACATTTATTCTACATCGTGAGGGATACTTCTCAGCATATCGCGACTATCCGGATAATATGAATTCACTGCTTAGAATACCAAGAACCTATTCAGTGAATAGTTACCGTACAATAAACTCCTTCTACCCTACAATGTCCCGATTAAATACAAGGCATGGATCTCGTGTCAAGCCTATCTAATTCAATCACTTGCTTACCATTTACTATGCGTAGTTGTATACAAATTAGAAACTCCTTTCTAATTTCATACACTCTGGCCAGAGATTCCTGAACTAGCATAAGTGGATCAGCCTTGAACATTCGCTTCCTTCACTGGAAGGGGTAGATCCTTTATTGATCATACACTATCTTCGTGTACAAATTCCTATACCCAGAAGAGCCCTAATAATTGTCCCTGGAGACTAAGAACTAAACCAAAGCATAGTTCAGTGTACAAAAGATGACTATGATGACCTCAAATCTAAGGATACTTGTACAACTATCACTATGTGAACAACTGCTGACACGTGAGTGAACTCCATCAGTTGTTCAGTTGTGCGAGTCATGTTCAGTGAACTTATTCTATAATAAGCACCTACATACTAGCTATAGTGTCACCACACAAATGTCTATGAGAACAGACATCCTTCATAATGAAGCAAGCATAGTATGTACCGATCTTTGCGGATTATTAATTACCAGTTAGTAATCCTATGACCAGGAACTATTTAAGTTTAGAGTTATCATCTTTTTAGGTCTCACTATTATGATCTCATCATAATCCATAAAAAGCTTTACTCTAAACTATGGTATATCTTATTTAAACACTTAAATAGATAGAGCCCGTAATAAAAACAAAACAAGTCTTTTATTAAAATCAATGAAATCAAAACAGATTATATAAAAAGTTATTCCTAAATCCTAATACATGATTGGACTTAAGACATATTCCTTTCAATCTCCCACTTGTACTAAAGCCAATCACTCTGGTATCTAATACCCATCTTGTCTTTATGACGATCAAAGTGACTTTCAGAAAGTAGCTTTGTGAGTGGGTCTGCTATGTTGTTATGTGTGTCAACTCTATTTCAATACAATACAAGAAATGTTACCGCGCTCCCACTAACCTTTTGTAGACACATGGTCCATCTACGTCTTTGATAAAACCAAACTCTTTGGATGTTCCATCTACGAGAAGCTTGCTTTAAACCACATATGGTTCACAGCAGCTTACACACTAGGTTTTCATTTCTCTTGGAAAGAAAACCATCTGGCTATTTGCCAGATCTCATAGTCGTAGTAAGCAGCAATCGCAAGCAAAATCCGAACTGATTATAACAGGGCTACAGGTAAAAGGTTTCATCAAAGTCAATCCATTGCCTTTGTTTGAATCCTTTTGCCACAAGCATGGCCTTATAGGTCTCCACCTGGCCATCTGCTATAATCTATCTTTTGTATACCGTATACATAGATTCCATTCTGGATTTCATGGCACTATGCCATTTCTCTGAGTCAACACTACTCATAGCCTCATTATAGGTCACAGGGTCGTCATCATCAATGATCGACAACTCATTGTTATTCTCAATGACAAGGCCATATTACCTCTCAGGTTGGCGAGACACTCTCCCTGATCTATGAATGGGCTGTTCCACAAAAGGTTGTTCAGTCAGAACAGGTGTTTCCACTTGATCTGTAGTAGTTTGTGCTTCTTGAACTTCATCAAGTTCAATTTTGCTCCCACTGTTTCCTTCAAGGATAAACTCCTTTTCCAAGAAGGTAGCATGTCTGGAGACAAACACCCGATGATCGATGTAAAAATAATACCCTGAAGTCTCTTTAGGATATCCCACAAAACTACATTTTACGGATCGATATTCCAGCTTATCTGGGTCAACTTACTTGACTTAAGCTGGACATCCCCAAATCTTAACGTGTTTAAGACTCAGTTTCCTTTCTTTCCATATCTCATACGAAGTTTGAGGAACAGATTTTGGAAGGCACCATATTCAGTAAATATGCTGAGGTTTCCAATGCATAACCCCATAGGAATACTGGAAGATTTGCATAGCTCATCATGGACCGAACTATGTCTAACAAAGTTCGATTTCTCCTTTCAGATACCAATCTGGAGGAGTCCAGTGGGAGACTATACCATTTACTTAGAGATAATCTAGAAACACTCCATTAAAGATTCACCACCTCGATCTGATCTGAAGAGTTATAATACTATGTTTGGTTTGTTTCTCCACTTCATACTTATACTCTTTGAACTTTTCAAAGGCTTCAGACTTGTGTTTCATCAAACATATATCTGAATCCAGATCTATCATCTATGAAAGTAATGAAGTATGAAAATCCACCCATGGCTTGCGTAGACATTGGTCCACATACATCTGTGTGTACCATTCCTAGCAAATTTGCAGCCCTCTCTCCATGTCTACTAAATGGAGACTGCAATGCTACAATGAAGTGAGATTTTCATCATCTTTTTTCTTTTATTAGTTTGTTCAATCTGAAGTAAATTATGTCACTTTTATACAGACCATTATTTAAAGCACCACATCCATAAAGAATATTATCATCTAAGAATAGAACATTCATTATTCTCAATAATAAATGAAAATCCAGCCAAGTCTAACATGGTAATAATATTCCTCACAATCGAGGGAACAAAATAACAATTATTTAAAATAATAGTCTTGCCCGTAGGCATATGTAAATGAAATGATTCTACATCTTCAGCAGCAACTCTTGCTCCATTTCCCATCAGTAGAATCACCTCCTCTTCCTCAAGAGTCCTACTTCTCCTTGGTCCCTGCAACAAATTGCAGATTTGAGAACCACAGGCGGTATCTAATACCCAAGTAGAAATTTGATTTAATGACATATTCACTTCTTTCATGAACATACCTGAATCAGAAGCGGTAGTCTCACTACCCTTCTTCTTCTTCAATTCTGCAAGGTAAACCTTGCAGTTCCTCTTCCAGTGCCCCACCTTGTTACAGTGAAAGCAAACAACTTTGCTCTTGGGGTCTTCAGCTTTTGGTGGAACCGGCATTTTCTCACCTACTTTCTTCTTCTTGGAAGGGTTCCTCTTCCTTTTCTTAGGATTGGAACCTTCACCAATTAGAAGAATAGAACTCTTCTTAGGGGGAAAATTCGATTCTGCAGTCTTCAACATGTTGTGGAGTTCAGGCATGCTGACATCCAACTTATTCATGTGAAAGTTCACAACAAACTGCGAGAACGAACTCGGAAGCTGATTGTAAGACCAGGTCTTGGCTCAGCTCCCCATCCATGGCAAAACCAAGTTGTCCAAGACGTTCAATCAAATTGATCATCTTAAGTACATGGTCATTCACAGATGATCCCTCAGACATCCTACTACCGAACAGCTCCTTCGATATCTCATATCGAGCTGTCCTCCCTGCCACATCATACAACTCTTGTAGATGCAAGAAGATAGTGTGAGCATCCATATGCTCGTGTTGCTTCTGTAGCTCAATGTTCATGGAAGCTAGCATGATGCATTGAGCAACATTTGCATCATCTATCCACTTACGATACACAACATGTTCATCATTATGTGCATCACTAGCAGGTTCAGTAGGCTTAGGTGAGTCAATCACGTATTCCAGCTTCTCAATCCTGAGAACAATTCTCAAGTTTCGAAGCCAGTCAGCATAATTAGGACCAATCAATTTGTGAGCATCTAGGATGCTCCTGAGTGATAGTGCAGAAGACATAACTGTACATAGTAAATCTGTAAATGATAAACACATAACAACACTTAGCAAATATTCGATTTCATTTCATAACACTATATGAATCGGGTCTTTATTCATAAGTGGCTCCCACTAGTTTTCTTAATTTATTCAACCCCCTACGTGAAAAATTAAGCATTCATAATGCTAGTGGAAATAGGGATCCTACATTCCATTACACAACCCCGGCTGTGGCACAAAACGCCATGTAATGTTCAATAGGCAGACAACTCTTGTCAATTACATCTAATGTTATTCCCTAATCAAACTTTAGCCTCTTGAATAATTGAGTCACGACTGTGGCACGACAAACTCAATATTCTAAGTCAAGTCTAACCCAACATTCCGTACTATTGAATCAGTCCCCAAAGGCCCACGGCTGTGGCACGTAACGACCTTTAGATTCTTATTCAATGTACACATCTCTATGTAATAGACAAGTATTTCTTATTTCGAAATCAAAGCCCTCGGCTGTGGCACGAAACTGACAATAATTCAAAAATAAGAACTACTTTCTATCATGTTGGAAGGCTATGATCGACACAAGCCCGTTGTATCATTGGCCAATTACTACTTGATATTATTTAATTTTAGAGGGATTATATTACGTTACAATCATAATCATATTATAAAGAGATTCTTCCTTTTAAATTAAATATTTTCAAATCAATAATCAATAATCAGATGATTCCCAGATCAGGTGGAGCATTGTCAAGAGGCGTCACTTAATAACCCTTTCTTACAGATAGAAATCTGTTGTTGACAGAATCATCCTTTCTCTCATATCGAAAATTCATATTCAATAACGTGTTTCACAAACACAAGAATCTCATGATTGTATTCATAATATTGTTATTAAGGTTATGAAACAATTTCACTATACTAGGTTGTCTAACAAACGCCTTATGTTTATTTAAGTTCATCTAAATCTATCATCGTATGATAAACTAAGCATATATCACATATATCAACATGAATAAACATCAAGGTAGGCATGTTATATTATCTAGCACATTATTCTAAGCATTATACATCTCTATGTATCACATGAAGCATTTAAAAGCAACTTGAACAGTTAAAAATAGCTTTAAAACACTTCATGGAAATATAAACAGTTCAAAACTTTTATATAAACTAAAATTGATCACTCCATTAGATCCGTCTCGAAAAAACGAATCCAACGGTATATTGCACGCCCAAAACGGAGTTACGAAACTCCCAGAAAATCAATTTTAATATCAACAGACGGGCTGTAACGCATTCCGGTGATGCGTTACACCCCTTTTAAGCCATTAAAGGGTGTAACGCATTCCGTGAATGCGCCACAGGTGTGTAACGCATTCCCGGAATGCGTTACACCCCTATAATTTATTTTTTTTGTTTTTCTGCAGCAGCCGTCACTTTCTCCTCGAAAAACGTGCATGTCAGACCTGACCTCCTTCTTTCCGTGCAACACACAGACAGCAGACAGCAGAGCAGATGTACAAATAGCAGAAGTATAATATATATATATACTTACTTACAATTACATATATATATACTTATATATTTAATTACGAATTTAATTGATACAACTTCAAAAATTCATAATAAAAAATCTATACATCATAAAATTATGAAAAAAATACCCAGACGATCTACAACACTTGTAGAACCCAGATCAACATTCAAAATTATTCTGAGAATCGATTTCTCATCAGATAAAATTAATCCATGATATAACTTGTAAAAATCATAATTAATTCATACAAGCACATAAAATTCTGAAATTTTTACCACAGATCTATATGCATACAACCTGTGTTCTGATGCCATTGTTAGATTTTTAAGCAGCGGGGGCATGACAAAACACTTTTACACATATAAAATCCAAATAAAAGCATACAGATCATGAATAAAAATTCGAGGGATCAAATCTAACCTTTTAAAATAATCCGGAGACAACGATCAGAGATCCTTAGCAGTTGCTCCTCAAGTGTGAAGCACTCCACCGGTATCCACCAAGAAAACGATGTTAAGGAGGAGGAAGGAGGTGGAGAGAATTGGGTTTTCCAAACTTTTTGGGTTTTCGGGTTCGATGTGGGTTAGAATAAAATAGGGTCTATAATAGTGTATTTATAGGCAAAATTTTCAGCTGAAATTTTCCCATAAATAATATTATTATTATCCCATTTATTATTCTCATTAATAATTAAAACACCTTTTAATTATTAATCCTTTTTCTAAACACTTTAGAAATAATTCTCTCTCTTGATTTAATTTCCAAAAATTAAATCCTTAATTAATAATATTAAGAACTTTTCTTAATTAATTTATAATCAATTAAATCTCATTTAATCAATTATTAAATTTGCCAATTAATTATTTATTTCACAAATAAATAATTATTAGCCATTATTAATTAATTCCTCCACCATTAAATCATTCTCTTTTTATGGTGTGACCCTGTAGGTTCAATATTAAGCCGGTAGTAGAAATAAATAATAATAAAACTATTTTATCATTATTTATAGAAATTCTCTAATTTATTAAATATGATTAATTAATTAATCACATTTATTCTACATCGTGAGGGATACTTCTCAGCATATCGCGACTATCCGGATAATATGAATTCACTGCTTAGAATACCAAGAACCTATTCAGTGAATAGTTACCGTAAAATAAACTCCTTCTACCCTACAATGTCCCGATTAAATACAAGGCATGGATCTCGTGTCAAGCCTATCTAATTCAATCACTTGCTTACCATTTACTATGCGTAGTTCTATGCAAATTAGAAACTCCTTTCTAATTTCATACACTCTGGCCAGAGATTCCTGAACTAGCATAAGTGGATCAGCCTTGAACATTCGCTTCCTTCACTGGAAGGGGTAGATCCTTTATTGATCATACACTATATTCGTGTACAAATTCTTATACCCAGAAGAGCCCTAATAATTGTCCCTGGAGACTAAGAACTAAACCAAAGCATAGTTCAGTGTACACAAGATGACTATGATGACCTCAAGTCTAAGGATACTTGTACAACTATCACTATGTGAACAACTGCTGACACGTGAGTGAACTCCATCAGTTGTTCAGCTGTGCGAGTCATGTTCAGTGAACTTATTCTATAATAAGCACCTACATACTAGCTATAGTGTCACCACACAAATGTCTATGAGAACAGACATCCTTCATAATGAAGAAAGCATAGTATGTACCGATCTTTGCGGATTATTAATTACCAGTTAGTAATCATATGCCAGGAACTATTTAAGTTTAGAGTTTTCATCTTTTTAGGTCTCACTATTATGATCTCATCATAATTCATAAAAAGCTTTACTCCAAACTATGGTATATCTTATTTAAACACTTAAATAGATAGAGCCCGTAATAAAAACAAAACAAGTCTTTTATTAAAATCAATGAAATCAAAACAGATTATATAAAAGTTATTCCTAAATCCTAATACATGATTGGACTTAGGACATATTCCTTTGAATTACATCAGTACACCCTCCTTTTATTTGATTATAGCAGCAAACAATATATGTATACATAACAGATTATATATACATATTTAATTACTAATTTTAATTAAAACAACTTCAAAAAATCAAAATAATTAATCCACACATCAGAAAATTATGAAAAAAATACCCAGACGATCTACAACACTTGTAGAACCCAGATCTACAGTCAAAATAATTATGAGAAACAATTTCTAATCAATCATAATTAATCCATGATATAACTTACAATAATCATAATAAATGCATACAATATCATAAAATTCTGAAATTTTTACCACAGATCTATATACATACAACCTATGCTCTGATACCATTGTTAGATTTTATACATCACGGAAGCATGGTAAAACAATTTTATTGATATAAAATCCAAATAAAGGCATATAAATCGTGATTAAATCATAAGGGATCATTTATAACCTTTAAAAGTGATCCAAGAATGACGAGCGGATATCCCTAGCAGCTGCTCCTCAAGTGTGAAGCACTCCACCGGTATCCACCTAGAGATCAATGTGATGGAGGAGGCAGGGGTGGGAGAATTAGGGTTTTCTTAACTTTTTAGGTTGAGGCAAAATAAGGGTTTATAATAGTATATTTATAGGCAAAATTTTCACCTAAAATTTTTTCATAAAATATTATTATTATTAACCCTTTATTCTTACTAACCTATTAACTAATAATTAAAACACCTTTTAATTATTAATCCTTTTTCTAAACACTTTAGAAATAATTCTCTTACTTGATTTTATTTCCAAAATTAAATTCTTAATTAATAATATTAAGAACTATTCTTAATTAATTTATAATTAATTAAATCTCATTTAATCAATTATTAAATTTGCTAATTAAATATTTATTTCACAAATAAATAATTACCAGCCATTATTAATTAATTGCTCCACCATTAAATCATTCTCTTTTATGGTGTGACCCTGTAGGTTCAATATTAAGCCGGTAGTAGAAATAAATAATGATAAAACTATTTTATCATTATTTATATAAATTCTCTAATTCATTAAATATGATTAATTAATTAATCATATTTATTCTACATCGTGAGGGATACTTCTCAGCATATCGCGACTATCATGATAATACAAATTCACTGCTTAGACTACCAAGAACCCATTCAGTGAGTAGTTACCGTACAATTAATTCCTTCTACCCTGCAATGTCACGATTAAATACAAGGCATGAAACTTGTGTCAAGCCTATCTTATTTAATCATATGCTTTCCCATTCACTATGCTTTGTTCTAATTAATGTAAATTAGAAACTCCTTTCTAATTTCATTCACTCTGGCCTAGAGATTCCTGTACTAGCATAAGTGGATCAGCATTGAATATTCCCTTCCTTCACTGAAAGGGGTAGATCCTTTATTGATCATACACTATCTTCGTGTACAAATTCCTATACCCAGTAGAGCCCTTATAATTGTTCCTGGAGACTAAGAACTAAACCAAAGCATAGTTCAGTGTACATAAGATGACTATGATGACCTCAAGTCTAAGGATACTTGTACAACTATCACTATATGAACAATTGCTGACACGTGAGTGAACTCCATCAGTTGTTCAGCTGTGTGAGTCATGTTCAGTGAAATTATTCTATAATAAGCACCAACATACTAGCTTTAGTATCATCACACAAATGTCTATGAGAACAGACAATCTTCATAATGAAGCAAGCATAGTATGTACCGATCTTTGCGGATTATTAATTACCAATTAGTAATCTTACGACCTAGAACTATTTAAGTTTAAGGTTATCATCTTTTAGGTCTCATTATTATGATCTCATCACAATCCATAAAAAGCTTTACTCTAAACTGTGGTATATTTTATTTAAACACTTAAAATAGATAAAGCCCCAATAAAAACAAAACAAGTCTTTTATTAATATCAATGAAATCAAAACAGTTTACATAAAAGTTATTCCTAAATCCGCATACATGATTGGACTTAGGACACATCTCTTTCAGGTTTCAAGCTATGAAATCTGAAATCATGCCTTGGAGGATAATTACACCTGGAATTTGGTTTTAAAACCTCCAAATCATCACATTGTTGATTGTAAATGGTTATTCAAGATTAAATATAATATTGACGGTGGTTTGGAACGTTATAAGGCTCGTTTGGTAGCTCTTGGTTTCACTCAATATTTTGGCATTGATTACTACGATATCTTTGCCCTAGTAGCCAAAATGTTTACTGTTCGATTGTTGCTCTATGTGGCTGCTTCTCGAAACCGGAATGTTTATCAACTTGATGTTTATAATGCATTTTTAAATGGTGATCTGCTCGAGATTATATACATGCATTTACCATCAGGATACTTTTTCTTGTCATCTCACTGTCCTGTCAATTTTCAAGATTATGTCTGCAAATTGTATAAATCTATCTATGGCCTCAAGCAGGCCCCTCGATGCTATTTTGTTAAATTTTCAACTGATCTCTAGAAGTATGGGTTTCATCAGTCCCATAGTGACAATAGCCTCTTTACTTTTTGTGCTTCTGGAGCCTTTGTTGCCATTTTAGAGTATGTAGATGACATTTTATTCACTGGTTCTTCTGAAGCTCTAATCAGGGATATAAAACTTTATCTCAATTTGCAGTTCAAGATAAAAGATCTTGGCCCTGTTAAGTATTTTCTTGGGATTGAAGTTGCTCCTTCTTCTCAAGGGTTTTATCTCAATCAGCGTAAATATATGTTAGATCTGCTCCATGATACTGGGCTTACTCCAGCTAGACCATCTGATGTACCCATTGAGCAGAATCATCATTTACTTGCAAGTACCTCTTATTTGTTATCTCTTGCAGATGCTTCCACATATAGAAAATTGGTTGGTCGTTTGATTTATCTGACCATTACCCGTACCGACTTGGCATATATTGTGCATATTTTATCTCAGTTTATGAATTCACCCAGGATTGATCATATGTTGGCTATTTTTAAAGTTCTGAGGTATCTTAAAGAATCTCTTGGTTGGGGATTATTGTTGTCTACTGATTCTACCTTGAATCTTGTTGCCTATTATGATTCAGACTGGAGGTGATCCCAATAGTAGACAATCTTTGACTGGTTATTGCATAATGCTTGGCAATTCTTTGGTTTCATGGAAGTGCAAGAAACAAATTATTGTGTCTCGCTCTTCAGCTGAAGCTGAATATCGAGGTATGGCTGATACTTGTTATGAGATTACCTGGCCAGTTGTTGTGCTCAAAGACTTCCTGGTTGTTATGCTTTACCTATTCCATTTCACTGTGATTCCAAGTCTTCTATCTACATTGCTTCTAATTCCGTCTATCATGAATGCACCAAGCACACTGAGATAGATTGTCACCGGGTGCGTGAGAACTTTGACAAAGGCTTGCTTGTTCCAGTTCATGTCTCCACTATCACTCAACCAGCTGACATCTTTACCGAAGTTGTTGGAGCTACTACTTTGCATACTCTCAGTTCCAAGTTGAACGTCTGTGATCTGTTTCCACCTTCTAACTTGAGGGGGGCTGTTACATATACTTGTAGTGATTCTAAAGTCACCAATATAGAAAAGTTGACCAAGTCTGACCAAGTTTGTTAGAGTTAGTTATATTTCACATTCATTATAAATACATTTGTAATGTTCTCATTTTGTATAATTGTTACTTCATATATTCATATCCATATGTTAGTCGCTAAACACGCGCTAATATTACTTGCAAGTATACGAGTTCGCAAGTAGTATAAGATATAAATCAAATTCGATCCCACATAGACTGTATTGGTTAACTATCTAAATTACGCACCTAAGCAACAATGTATGGTTATTATTCAATGCTAAGACGATAAAAAATTGAGAATGTTTATAACTAAGAATTACGCTAACTATTATAACTATGAGAATAAGATAGACTGAGTTAATATATATGACAAACATGGGATCCTAACTTTATTAAATACTTCATTCAATAGCCTTATTATTCTCAACCATAGCATGCACTGGTGATGACACTAATCAGACAACACGAAACTGATAAACGCCAACTTTCGTTGCACGAGTACCATTCTACCACACATCCACAAAAGAGATAGAAGCTGAATAGGCACCAATTATATTGAGACCCTATATGTCTATAGAATTTGACAATATAACCGTTTAAGCACAAGTTATTTATCTTGATTACATAGGGAAAGTAAAATGGTTAAAATTACCTACGAATCATGCATAACAATACATGAACCTATGTTATCATGGCAAGTTTTAAATCCTTAAATTCACTTTCGCTTCATTAAGGATTAACACACTATCTTATAAGTTCGTGACGTTCACAAGACGAATAAGCAGAACCAATACTAGGATATCATACAATCACCACATACTAAGGCATCAAACAATTTAACTAAATAAATCCATAAATAAATCCACTAGAACCCCACGATAACGATTAGCCCATAATCGAACTCATCGCCAACGTGGGTTCCAATGAAAACATGATATAGCAAACATAGTCTTTATACGAATAAATAAAACCAAGTACACACAAGAATATAGGTTCAACAAAACAAGAAACAAGCATCCAAATTACAACTCAAAACAAAGATTCACAAGAATAAACTAGGATATCTTCCCTTTGTTGAATTATGCCAAAAGGTCTCTTGCCGTCTTCTCCTTCCTTGATGTCTTGAAAACTCTGAATCTCTGAATATCTCTGTTGAAAAATGACCTAAGTTATGTTTATATAGCAGTCCATGCATCCCAGGAGTCCAGAATTCGAATTATAAAAGAATCAGGATTTCTTTTATCCCGACCCAGCACGGCCGCGCGCTTCACCAGCGCAGGCGCGCTGACTTTCTGTTCCCCCGGCGCGGCCGCGCGCAACACCAGTGTGGGCGTGCCTGCCTTTTTCCAAAACTTTATTTTTTCTTCTTCTTTATTCCTTGCAGCTTCGAGCCAATCTTTCAAGCTTCTATTTCAACACATCCTAAACACCATATTAGCATCAAAACATTGCTAATTCACCTGATTGACGAAGTAAAGCCTGAAATACAAAAACACTTGAAAACACATTAAAACACAAACAACTTGAGTACAAATACACCAACTCAAAGCTTATTAGAACATAAATAAATGTCATAACTACCACTTAACACACCCCCAAACTTGAATTAATGCTTGTCCTTAAGCATAAACAGACTTAAAGAACAAGAAATAAAAATGCATGAATGCAACTAATATGAATGCAACGATCCTCAAAGAATAACTAAACCAATAAACTAGCAACACCTCAGCAAATGAAATTATTTGCATAAAGATCCCTCAAATCTCACAAATCAATCTACACACCAGAGACGTGCGTGTGTGCAAATGCTTATAGATATACTATAGCAACTAGATCGACAATCATAACTCACTACTTATCAAGACAATCACAAGTTTTTAAACAGAATAATAGCTAAAATCAAAATAACTTATAATACTTCAATTCTTTTATCGGAGTTAATCATGGACTCATGTTTTTATTCATACGCCAACAAGACTAAATAGGAGATAGAGGCTAGGCTATCAAGATCAAGATCATCTACTCAAAATGTCCAAGCATCTACTTAAAATGTCCAAGCTGCTGAAAATATCATAATTCAAGAAGAAGATATTGGTATAGAGAGGCTCATTAGAGCTGCTAAGGGACCAAGTATGAGTAGGGAATTTGATGAATTGCTCAAGGCTCTAAGGGCTTCTCTCAATAATAATTTCTTTACTTACAAAAAGGCCTTGGACAGGATAATAAATTCCTTAAGGGTGATCTTGGTGACTAAGGACAACTATGCAGGAGAAGATGATAGTGGTCAATATAAATAACTCAGGGGGTAGATAGGTGTATGCAGGTGTCCCTCAACTATCTTATCTCTAGGAGGGCATCTGAGTTAGATATTCTAATAAGCAAAGTCAGAGTGGTGATTCATGAAGACACTCTCTTGCTAACTGAACTGAAAAATGCTCTGCTTTTCATGAAGCATACCTACAACCAAGCGAGGGAGTGGCATACATCTGTCCTACCACCAAACACTTCAAACACTTCCAAATCCCTAAACAATGTGTCATGGCCAACAAAATGCTTATCATGATTCTGGAAACTGAGTTGAAGGCCAAGAAAAACAAAACTGTTGAGGATGAAGAGATGATTAAGTTATTGAGGAGGTATCTAAGAAATCCAGAAGCTAACTTGCCTAAAACTCAAATCAATAAGGATAACTTGGATGATGATGAGCATAAAGATATTCAAAAACCTTCTGGATCAAATCCAAGTCAATCCTCCAAGGCAACTGGTAGCAAGGATAAGAAGCAAAAAGAGATGAAGGATGAGGATAAGAAGAAAGAGAGTGAGAGGAGAAGCAAGAAGAGACAAGATGGCTCAGAACCACATCAACCAACCCTAAAAATTTAAACAAATCAAGATCAACCTTTAAAGACTACAATCTCAAACATCAAACCACCTCAAACTTTAAACCCAAATTCCTATACAAACATACTACAAACACCCTTCTAAAATTACCAATCACCTCAAGCCAAACATCTCTCAAGAAAATCATAAACCTATCTTCTGTCAAACCATCACTACAAATCAATTACAAGTATATTGGGAGGAAACCTAAGAAAGCCAAACCTACAAAAAAAGTAGAAGTCACTGAAAGGGCCATCTGGAATTGTTTCAAGCAAAATGATTTTCTACCTTTAAATTGGTGCATCTCAGATGAAGATTATTTTCAACAACTAGCTGAGGAAATAGTTAGAGTATGGGTTATATCTCTAAGGGAAGTAAGAATCTACCATGAAGATGGATCCTTCACATTTCTAGGTTGCAGCTTAATGGACTCTCTCTCTCCCACAGAAATCAAGAGAGTGATAAGTTTACTGAATGAAAAGGATACTGCTACAAGAGCATGGAGATCTGTTTTGGTTGAGTGGTTGATTGAAAGGGAGGAAATAAGAGCAAGGAATGAAGCTAAATATGAGGAGAAGATATGGAAGTATGATGAGGAGATTGAAGTGTATATAAAAAGATCAGAAGAACTCAAGGCAAAATGAATGAGCAGAATCTCTAAGGATGGAAAGTTTCTAAACATTAAAGCTGGAAAATTCACAAGATTTACGATTGATTTGCTAAATGGTTACCCAAGGCTAGAAAGACTTATACTTGTAGAAGCTCTAAGTGGGACAACTATCATAGAAGAACTTGAAATTCTTGTTTACTTAAAGGATTTCATTAGAGAAGAAATATAAACAAAAACAGTCTTTACCTGATGCTTGTAACTATTTAAACTCTGTAAATCTCCTAATGTATAAAAGCTGTAATTATGTCAATTTTTATGTATTAATCTTATTTTTTATTATAACTTGGGGTTAGTCTTGTTAACAGGCATGAATTTGTGTTAAGCAATCTTCTCACGAATTGGGGGAGATTGTTGTGCAAAATATGCATGTACAATAACAAGACTAAGTCAAATTGATAACCCTAAGTAAGTTGTATTGTAATCTTAGTTTGCATTTTGTATTATAACATTAAAGTCTGTAAAAATGTCAAAGAGCAGAATGGAGTCTTTTTCTTTAAACAATATCAAGCCTAAGAATTTTATCTAGAAGAAGATGAAGAAGATCATGCCTCGGAAGAATTATGAACAAGCTTGGAGTTGAATAAATATGTTTTGAGAAAAATGTTTTAAGTCAAGATCTCTACAAGTCACAGATTTAGTGTTATAGAGAAGTCATTGGAGAACTTCATAATGACTTATAGAGAAGTTAGGAAAGCTACTAGAGAACTCAGAGTTATCGACAAGCCAAATTGAAGACATGAAGATTGAAGATATCGACAAGTCATTTCTTCACTAGAGAACTCAAAGTTATCGACAAATCAAATATCACTAGAGAACTCTGAGATATCGACAAGTCAAATATTACTAGAGAACTCTGAGATATCGACAAGTCAAATATCCCTAGAGAACTCTGAGTTATCGACAAGTCAATTAGTCACTAGAGAATTCAGAGATATCTATAAGCCAAAGTGAAGACATGAAGTGAAGAGATCTCGACAAGCTAAATTCTCTTATAGAGAACTCAGAGACCTCTACAAGTCAAAGCAACTATAGGGTAATGAGAGATCTCGATAAGCCAATATACTTATCGAGATGTCAAGTTCTCTATAAACCAAACTAGAGATCTCGAGGTAAAACTCAAAGTATGAAATGCAGACCAGTTTAATATCCGAGACTAACAATCAACAAACAATCCACTCAGTTGGATTGACAAGTCTACAAAAGGCATCTTGAGGCGTGCAAGATCAAGGGTGAAGATTAACTGACAAAGGAAGATTAAAGTTAACACATTATGCAAAGATATGCTAAGCCGGAAATGGAAGATATACTTTTCCTAAAATGGAATGATTAGTGACAATTTACTAAAGTGAATAGCATCTCTTATTACACACTCTGTAAACTAGTAGTTAACTATCATATAAAGTTAAAACTGGTCCATATTTAGATGTAACAATTTAGATCAGAAAAATCTTGTATTTTCTCAAGGAAGAAGCTAAGCTCTTTAACAACAAAGAGCCTAAAAATTTTGTAGCAAAACATTCTTAATTTTAATATAAAATTAAGTGAGTTTTGAAAGATTTGTGTTCACTGTTATTGCTTGTTTAATTTTAGTATTAACACTTCTCACTGTAAGATTTAATTTACTTTGTTCAAAACCAAAAAAAAACTTTAAGAAAAACATAAAAATACAAAAACACATTCACCCCCCTCCCCATCTGTGTGTAATTCATTATCTAACTATGTTCATGCATCACAGTAATAAGGTTAAAGATATTCGAAGCAGTACTTGGGTTTAGCGTGAAAACCTCGAGGGTTTAAGTGAAGTTGAATTGAAGATAGTAGAAGACATAACGTTTGGTCTCGTTTCCATAAGGGCTTATCGTAACGAATTTGGGACCATATGCAACAGAGTAAATAATTTGCAAATTCGGTTTATATCAAAAAATTTACATGTACAACAACAAATATAATAGCATTGCAATAGATGAGGCTTCTTATGGCAACATTATTTTGCAACCTTTTTTTATAATTGTTGTAGTAAATTGACTTATGTCGAGTTACTTGTAACATATTTCGAGTTAATAGCAACATATTTTAATAACAAATTTAATATATATAGAAACCATTTTACCGTCTATTACAATGCAATTTTTTTAAAAAAAATTGGGCATGACTTTTAGATTTCATTAACAACCACCAAAATTAATTGGTATATCCACAAAGAAATCCAACAGTATTATTACTGTTGTTTCAAAAACATAATGTAAACTAAGTTAAATATAAAATAACAAAGTTTAAAAATAATCACAAAGTTCAAGTCACATATGATCTGACTTAATTATGTTAGGAGTTGTCCCACATCGTTTGTGGGAAGGGCGGATTGCTAGAATATAAGCAGCCAGATAACTTCATTAGTATGAGGCCTTTTGGGTGTGCCCCAAATAAAACCATGCGGGCTCGGCCCAAAGCGGACAATATTATACTAATGTGGAGTTAAGGCCTGCATACCAAGCCCAACAAGTGGTATCAGAGTTTCAGGTTATAACGGTCCAGAACAATATCATTTGGGCTTCCAAAAAGGACCAAGAAAGTGGTAGACGGGCTACCCCAGTATGAGCTCAAAGGGGAGGCAGGTAGACCTTCTAGTATGGGCCTAGGTATAACGGCTCGTATATTTTTATTATTAATTAAATGTGTAATTATTGAATAACTAAATAAATAAAATATGTGCATGGGTTCCGTCAGCTTGATATTATTTTGTTATTAATTATGTGTGATAGTTGGTGTTTGAGGATCATTTGTGTAATTCGTTGTGGAGCCATGTTGTTTTGTTTTTATATTTAAAGGTGATTTTACTCCAGATTTATTTTCATAAATACTTGGGTTATCTATAAAATTATTTTATCACTTTACAATTTTATTCATTACTTTTGAATTTTATAAAATTTAGAAATCAATATTTCATTAATTATTTAGCCTTGAATGATTTTCTGATTTTATTTTATTGTAAGTTAAGTATCAAATTCAGAAATGTCTCAAAAATTACGAAACTCATATTTTATTAAGTTTGGATTATTCCGAGAATTTTAAAATTATTTTAGAAATTTTTGGGATAAAATTCACCCGCGCGTTGTTTCATTTAATCGTTAAAGGCGGATTTAAGTTGTGTTTCATAAACTGCTTAAAAATTACAAATAAAAATATTTTTAATAACTTTGAATTATTTGTGATATTTTAAAACTATTTTGGTAATTTTAGGGTTAATTTTTACCAGTAGATTTGTTCGTTACTCCGCAAACGCGGATAAAAAAATCTGGGGCTTACAGTCAAATTTGGACACGTGTTATGATTATATAAACCCACAGAAATGTGGCAAGTGTTGGACAAATGAATCACCAGGTGTTGGATTTGCAGATAAGTGTTACTTTATAAAAAAAATAAGGCAATTTTATTCTAACCTTACATCCTAATCTCTAATCTCTCACTTTCCTCTCACCTCACTTATCTCATCTCTTCCCTGTCTTCATTCTCGGTTCTTTTTGTTCTTTCTTTCTCCTCCCCCATACTTGTATCCCCTATTTATGGTAGCTCTGCGCCGTTGCTTCGAATTCTGGTGAGCAGCCACCCTGTATTTCCACTTTTCTGGCGATTGTCGCCGCCTTGCTTCCCTGTTCGGCCTGTATCCTATTTGTCTTGGTGTTCGTGTGCATGTATATACCTGTGTTTGTAATATGTGGGTGCGTGAGTTGTGTGTGTGGCTTGTGTGTGTTTTCTATTATTTAACTTCCGGCCTATTTTTTCCGGTTTGCTCTTTTCCGATTGCAAGCTGTTTGGCCAGTTAATTGTGCGTGTAGTAATTTGGAGATTTTGGATATTTTTTCAGGAATTATTTGAGTGACTTTTTGTGAAATAAAAATAAATTCCGTGAGAGAATTATAAAAGCTAATCGGTGAAATCCGCATAGGACGCCTGATATAAACGGGAACCCGCGAATTTTACCACCATTGGCGTGAGCCCCGGCGAGCCGACGGTGGACTGTAATGAAATATTCTGAGTCCTAAATCTATATAAATTATAATTAGTTCATAAAATTATTTTTCGGAACAAAAATTAGTTACTTTATATCGAAGTCGGGTGCATAATTTGGATTGTGAATTGTGATGGTTGAATTGATTGCTTGGGTGATTGATTGTTTTGACGTCGATTATGTTTCGATGGGTAGTCCGATAAGCAGAGGAGACGCTGTCCAATTTTTGAGAAATGGATTTCGAAAATTGTGGGAACTTATCATGTGTATTATTGGGAATACCATTCGAACGCATAACTACATAATTATAAATATTGTATGAATCATAATTACGTGTTGTGATGAAATATTTTGCAAAATTTTCAACGACCTTGAATTAGCTGAAATGATGCTTATATGTATTTTACGAAAATAAATGCCAAACTGAGTTTTGAGTATGTGAACCCTAGTTGATCCATTTATTATAATAATACGTACAATTATGAGTCGGGAGTTGATATCGAATGTGTAGATTTGGTAGCGAGGAAATGTCAAGCATAATCGAATGTGTATATTAGGGTATTTCGACTCTTTAGGTTCTAGTCGGGAGGCCTGAGAGTTAGCGTTGGACTAAAGATAACCTAGTGATCAGTCGACAAGCTCCGCAAGGTTCCAATCGAAGGGCATGAGTGTCGAAGTCCGATCCAGGATAGTCTAATAGTAAGGTGATAAGGCCGAGCGTCCAAATCAATTTGAGGTCAATCAGAGATAGTTGTAAAGCTCTGCAAGGCGAGTACCCTTGAATAAATATTTTACAGTTCAGTATATATGAATAATTGTTGATTTAATTTATGTACTGAAACAGAACATTTTAAGTTACGTATCCCCCGTGTTTAAATATGTTTTATTAACTTAAGTTTTGGGGCAAAAGTTACTTCTGAAAATGCCTATCTCTAGATTGTGATTAAAATTGAAAAGGTTTTGGAAAGTGTGTTGTGTTATAATAGTTTAAAAGAGATAGGTATAATTGATTTTAGAAACTGGATAAAATGGATCAGATATTGGATGGTTGCGTAAGAGGCCCGTAACGGGCCAGCGAGTTTGCGTAAGTGGCTAAGTCGGTTGCGCGCTTTATTTGAACCGCTAAGTCCAGCGTGACAGAGACATAGCTAGTATCTGAGTTCCAGAACAATTTTTGGTGGGATAGACAGATCAGCTACCCCCAGGATTCGTCCTATTATATATCTGATTTTGGATTTAGTGGTTCCCGTAACTGAATAGATGATTTTGTGGTTCCAGTAAAGGAACAAATGGTTTTGTGGTCCCCGTAACGGGACAGATGGTTTTATGGTTCCTGTAATGGAACAGTGATTTTGGAAATGAAAATAGCATGCTAAAATTGGATTCTGGTATTTATGCACAGCACACGATTGATGTTATTGTTTTAGAGAGCTTGCTAGTTTTGAATATCCAGTTTATGAATGTTTACCGTGCTTTTGTAAACCAACTATAATTTTCTGTTCCTATAACTGTTTTACCATAAATTATTTTACTTATTATTCATATAGTGGTACTGCTGAGCAACTGATTGCTCACCCATGCAGAATGTTTTATATATGTATTACAGATGCTTAGAAGATTCTTCCGTCGTAGTCAGGTCAGAGTTCCAGTTCCTTCCGTATCAGGCTCCTCTGAGGTAGTTGTGTAAGATCAGAGATGGTCTGTTGAGTTGCTATATTAAGTTAGTTGCATCGCAATGGTTTCTTGTAAGTTGGTTTTCTAATAGATGTAACCTAAATCATACTTAAACCTAGAAAAGGTCTTGGTAAAGGGGTTGTGGTTATGAATTATTAATGATTTGGAGTATATTATGCTTGTTATTATTGTTGTTGGTGACGTCAACTCATGACCCCGGGTTGAGGCCGTCACACTAGGGGGAGCAGATTGCCAAATGGACTTTCAGTAATTCAAGGGGGAGCCTGATCACACTATCAAGAGGCAGAATTGACAGGTGTCGGACCCGATATGTGAAGGGGAGATTATTAGGAGTTGTCTCACAATATTTGTGGGAAGGGCAGATTGCTAGAATATAAGCAGCCTTTTGGGATGTGCCTAAAATAAAATTGTGCGGGCTCGGCCCGAAGCGGATAATATCATACTAATGTGGAGTTAAATCCTTCTTACCAAGCCCAATAAATTATACATAGACCAAATTCTTATTTAATCATCTTAAATCTAAAGTCATGTTGCTGCTTCCACTCGATCACCGTCAGTCTGGTCTCCATCCTCGATAAAGATTGCAACATAATTTTTTTAAAATTAATACCTAGTGATCCCACTTTTTGATTCACCGTGCAAGGATAATCCAGTTACGTTTCTTGCATTTTTATCATCAAACATTCATTAGACGAACTGACAAACAAGAAAATGTGAAAATAATCAAACAATGACCTCTGGTTTAGCTAAGCTTGTGGTTAGGAAATAATGTACATTAAAAATTATTATAGTAATAGGAACTGACAATCCTAAAAATTACCTTCATCCTCTGAAATGTCAGAATTAGAGTACTTCTTTTGTATAACTCCTCACTTTAATTATCAAGCTCAGATATTTCAAAAGCTCAGATATTGCTTCGTCAAATGCCTGCTTAATTTGCTAGCTGAAAAATGCTTTCGAGGAGACTGGGACATAAATACTTTTTAGTGTAAGGCATAGAAAAGATGTGATTGTTTACCCATCTAAATTTAGTATGGACAGGACCATGGCCCTTGATTGCTAAGTACTTATTAAAATACCGCGGAATCGATAATCCCATAAAAATTGAGAAGCCCGAGATGAATTTGGTTCTGAAAGCTGTTTAAATTTCAAATTGAAGAAAACTACAACCACCAGCACCTGATAAATACACATTTCTTGGCAATATTTGTTATGTAGGAACAAAAAGGTTATCCACACAGGGGAAGAATAGACAATAAGAAGTGCAATTATTGGTGCAGGAATCGAAGCAAAGACCACTCGAAATTTTGCTGAACATATAAGAAAATGAAAATAAAAAACCAGCGAAACATTTTAATCAATTTAGATATATTCAATGCATTGCAATAATTATTATGAATCCAGTGGACATCTTTTAGGAAACATGGACCACAAAATAATAGGAAAGATATTAAAATGCAAACCTAAATAAACATAGAATTATTAAATTTATTAAAATTTAATGTATAAAAAAGTATAATAGAAAATTATATCGAGTGAATATGTGTTTGACCCCATGAATATGTGTTATTCCCAAACAATCTAACAATACAATTACAGAAGGGGGGTTGAATGTAATTCTAGGTTTCTTTTCAAAAATATAAGAAACTACTATATCAAAATATATCTGTGTTTGAATATGCAAGAGTGCGGAATGAAATATGAATGTATTCAAAACACAAAGTTACTAAACACAAAGAGTTAAAACTTTCTGGTGGATTGAATTTTCCATCAGAGTTATATATTGAATGAGAACTCTTTGATACAAGAATGCACACAGCTACTTACAAGTAAATTTACAAAGAGAGAACTAAGAACTAAGAAAGTTATTTCGATCGATATTTTTCTACTTACTACTCTTGGTTTATATATCACCAAGTTAGATGTGAAAAGGACAAACTAATAAGACAAAACTGTCTAAGTCTAATCACATGTTTCTTCATTTCTCCATCCAGCATCTTTGTATATCTTCAAGTTAGCATGGAAATGGAAATGCTTCTTTGTTCTCAAAATCCTGCTAATAGGCTGCCACATTCCTTTTGTATACAATCAACTCATGTGACTATCAAGTCACTATCAACTCCTATTTGAATTTGTTACCTGTCAAGACTCTGTTGGATCATCCGTCAAAACTCTATTAGATCATCCTTCGAGACTCTATTGGATCATCCGTCGAAGCCTTGTAGAAACACCTGTTGAAAAGTATTTCCATAACAGTTGACTCAATTTCACTTGTACAAAATTACAAGGCATCTAATATATACAATTAGCCAACCTATTCTGCATATCATTCTTGTATCCAACATGACTTAGAATATCCTACAACTTCTAATTCTCTAAGACATTACAGTACACAAGAATGTGTTACAAAAACTTATCTAAACATAAGCTACTCTTTTAACGGATGACAGAGTAAGATTATCCGTTGAAAGCTAGAAATACACTTAATTAAATCTACTAAGGTGTTTTGGTAATATATCATCAAGCCTACAATATATTCCTAACAATCTCCCCAATTTATGTCTACTAGAATTGTAGGCATAAATTTAGAAGGACTCGATGATAACAAAACACCCTATACAAAAAGATCATTCAATAGCAGATAAAATGAAAAGTGATGCAAATTTTATTGGAAGTTGACAAAAGAGAATTCATACAAGTCTTACAAGCTTTGTTCAAGGTGCTCCTCTAGTCTGAGCAAATTAATCTTTTCTCCTTGAGTGTCTAGTCTTCTTCTCAATTTTTCATTGTTATCTTCTATCTAGTGTTGGAGTTGTCTGTAAAACTCCGATTCATCTTCATTAGATTGATTCAGCTTCTCCTGCATTTTCTTTAGAGTTTAATTTCTTAAAATCTTTAGTTGGTCTTCTAATCTGAAAAATCTTCTGGTGTTCTTTTCATCCTTGAACTCCATTAACCAATATGACCTCAAGTGCACTCTACTTCTAGTATAAGGAATAGTTAGGATTCTTGGTAGTGCACTTGGGTCTCTCCAGCTTTGTCTTATTTGTTCAATTTAGTTGAGTATCTCATTTTTAGCAACCATGGTGAATCCAAAGTTTTTCTTGATTGCTGAGAATACTTTTACTAAGACATAGTAGCCTTCATTGAGAATCCTGTGAAGAGGTCAAGTAAATTCCTTTTCACCCTTGTATTTGAACACTAATCTTTCCGGGAGTCTGTTGTGTGCATCAATAGCTCTCACTTCATCCGGCTCATCCAAGTAAAGATTAATGTCTGAAAACTCTTTTATGTCATAAATAAAGAGTTGATCTCCTTTGCTGACTGTTGGTTTGGTTTTGGATAAGGTTTTGGAGTGAAATAGGACCGACTTGATTGGCTTTCTTGGTTTGTTCTTTATTCTCTTTGAAATGGTTGGGAATGGGATGTTCAGCTCAGAAATAGGTAGGCTTTCCCAGTCTATGGGTTTATCCTTAGCAATGATTGGTTCACCATGAAAATTCACTTCAGGATTGACCTTGATTTTAGCTTGCTCCATTATGGGCAAGGTTGGCTGATTAGTAGTAGTAAACTGAGTTTGCTTTGGTTCTTCCTCTTCTTCTTCAAATACCAGCTTCCTTTTTGCTATTTCCTTCCTATACCTCTTTACTGAATTCTGCTTAGGTTCCTCCAGCTTCTCAGTTCCAGTTGTGGTGGCAGGCTTCTCAATTTCTGAATTGGTGGCATGTTTTTTAGATTGTTTCTTAGCTTCTAAGGAAGACTGCCTTTTCTGATGCTTGAGCCTCGATTTTTCTTCTTTATTGGCTTCTCCAAATTGAGGATTTCTAGCCATCACACAAATAAGTTTTCCATGCCTGTAGATTTTTGTAACAACCCAAATCCGGGGTCAAGATTTGGTGTCACTTAACAATCTTTACATAAAATAAAATAATAAACAAATAACCCCTTGAATCCGGATCGTTTACAGGTTATGGTATGAAATAAGAATCTAACCTTCTACAACTCACAAGAACTAGAATACAAGTGTAAATACCTTTGAACTAATGTTCGTGTCATATTCTTCTAACTTCTTCAACCTCGCAGCGGAGATTTCTCTAACTTCTTCTGTCTATCAAAGCTATTCACTTTTATCCTTATCTGTTTCTGGAAGAAATAAGAATTTACAAAGCAAGAGTGAGCCAAAAATGCCCAGCAAGTATATAATTTGAGCTTCAATCATTAATACCAAAGGAAAAACTTCCGGACAAATTCTTAAAACAATTTTAAACAATTCTATTTATTTGAGTGAGTTGAGCGAATAAACGGTGGCTGTCACCAGCCTTCAACTATAAGTCCAAAAATGACAAGCGATTCCCCGATTCATCTCATGAATCAGGGTTTTGTCCGGTTTTAGAATCATAAATCTTTCGAGAGAGAAAATGCCGTTAATGGAAATCAACAACAAATTAGACTGGACACTAGAACCAACATATGCACTATACCCTGCCGATCAGTCAGGATACAGTGCAGATCTATACCCAACTGTATAGATCCATTCAGGTACCTAGGCATTATCGCCTAAGGGTCCTGGTCCATCCCCGGCCCATAGGGTACAGCTCATCGTTGGCCCTCACAATAACCATCCAGCACGTAGAGTATTTTGATATCAAATCATTTTGAATTCAAAATATCCCAGCTCAGGGTTCGCAAATAACCCGAAAGAATGGGTATTTCCTTAAGAGATCAATCGAATTATAGGAACAAGAATAAAAGATCATGCATAATCAGAGTAATTGCAGCGAAATATAAAACAGTTAACTATTCTGAACTTAGAATAGGAACGAATAAATAATTGCAGTATTTTAAAAGAAAAATCAGGAATACTTGCCTCAATAAGCTTTAATTGCTATTACTAGTTGACTTTGATTCGACTTGATCGTTCGGCTTTGTCATCAAACTACTATTCCATTCTGGATACGATCCCAACATGCAGGCCCTTCAATTGGAACTTCATTGATCTCAACGTCTAATCACTAGATCGTTCCTAGTCCGATGTCGATACTCGGGTTTTCCGTCTAGGACCTACAGGGTTGAAATACCCTAATTCAGATAACCGCTTAAGCTCAACTTAAAACCACTATCACTTCTACCCACGCGATTTCATAATCCAACTTATATTTATATGTATTATTCAAATACACATAGCAATTATGGTTCACATCTTCGAAACTCGGTTCGGTATTTACTTTCGAAAAATAAGTATACTCGTCATTTTGAAAAACAGGACAATCGATTATTTATATATTATTTTGTCTCGATCACACTTAAGTTCATATAATATAATTATAAATATGGTTATTCGACACCTCCGATAATTACGGGTTACACTCCCGTATTTTCGGAATCAGTTTCCCGAAAATCGGGCAGCGTCTCCTTTGTTTATCGGCCTACCCGTCGAAATCAAATCGACGTCAAAACATAACAACAATCACAATACATCCTAGTCCACAATCCAATTCATCAATTCCCAACCACCAATACGAATTTGATTATTAATTATTATTTGTTTTCGTTGTGTAATTAATACCACAAACTAATTTATTTAATTTATAAATATAGGACTCAGATAAAAATCATCATCGCCCACCGTCGGCTCGCCGAGGCTTATCGCCGACGGCGGTAAAATTTGCGGGTATCCGATTAATTCGGGTTTCCGACGCGAACCCCACCGATTAAAATTATTTTTCTCGCAAGAAAATGAATTTTATTTCATGAATATTTATTCAATAATTTCCTGCAAAAATCTCAAAATTTCCGTATTAAGATATGTATAACAGAAAATAATCCAACAACAAAGTCGAACAGAACCGAACAAACAACAGCACAAAAAGACAGCCGGCAAAAGAACTCAACCGGAATCGGAAACATAGGCCGGAAAACAAAATCGGAACTGAAGAAACAAGAAACACAGCCAAGACACCAATTAAACTGCATATGTGTATATATACGTGTATATGCATGTATAATCAACAGGAACTAATTGAAACAATCGAACAATATCAACGGCGGTTACCGGAGAGAAACGGCAGGCGGAGAACAGCGGAGGAAATAGAAGAATAGAGGAGTGAAACCGGACAGAATTCAGGGAAGAGACGGAAAAAAGAAAAAGAAGAAAGAAAGGAAGAGAAGAGAGAGATGAGCGCAGAGAGAGATCGAGAGATTGAGGGACGAGGTCGAGTGAGGGGGGGTGCAGGGTGAATTTGGGGGTTTTGCTTCCCTTTTTTTCTTGTTATTATCTGACTCGTACCGTAATTATTGATTTTAACGAATAATTTACGATTAACAACAACCCGAAAATTTATCAGAACAGATTTAAAAATTCTCAAGTTAATTTAAAACTAATACTCTAAAATGTCGTGATTAAACGATACATTTTTATGGATAAAACATTTCAAAATAATTCCAACTAATCCCAAAATTTCCAAATTATTTAAAATAATAATATACGAATTTTCTTATAGCTTTTAAATTATTCCTGGATTGCACGACCGACCCGCATTTAGCAATTAAGCAAAACAACGCGCGGTGAAATTTATCCCAAAAATTTCAAAAACAATTTTAAAATTCTCGAAATATTATAAACTTCACAAAGTATGAGTTTCGAAACTTTTGAAAAATTCTGGAATTAAATACAGATTTTACAAATAAATGAAATCAGAAAATCATTTAAAGATAAATAATTACTGAAATATTGATTTCTCAATTTTATAATTTCTAAAAATAATAAATAAAATTATAAAGCAATAAAAATGATTTTAGAACAATTTTAGCATTTATAAGAATAATATTCAATAAAATTACTTTAAAAATGAATTAAATTCATACAACTCGATAATTAATTATAAAATTAATCTTCGCATCCAGCAAATCACAAACAATTAATAATACAGCGACACATAGTTGACAGAACCATCACATATTTTATTTGTTTAATAATTCGATAATTATATTTACATATCGAATCCGGAAATAGGTTACTTAGCCGCTAAGTAAATAAAAAGACGATACGATTTTAATACCAAAGTTGGATAATTATTAAAACATAGACTGTTATAAAATACTTTATACAAAAATAAAGTAATAATATCTCGCCTTTTGGGAATACGGATTTTTATCAATCTATAAAATGGTTTGTGTATCGAAAATTTCATGTCTGGACTCGTACAGATCAAACCGTACCCCGGATCGAGAAAGTCAAAATATGAAACGTGTTCAGAATTATCAGATTAGGTTAGAAAGGAGTTTTCGGAAGAGTTTCGGGTTGTAAAATCGCAAAAACGATTGAAGTGGGACGATTTCTGATTCTAAAAAGAAATTTTATAATTACATAAAAATAATCATTATTAATTATATAAATCCTTATAAAATCATATGATAATCCAAATTTATCAGAAAAATACCAAAATTATCTAGATTTAATTCTGGATAATTAAAATTAAAATATTTAACTTTTTATCAGAAATACACATCCAAATATTAATATCAATCATCAAATAATTCATCATATTCATATAAAATCACATAACAATTATTTATTGATACAAATAATTACATAATATTTCCCGGACGTTACAATTTTAGCTATTCTTTTCTTCAAGACCGAGTCTCTTGGATCTTTATAATTGGCAATGGAGTGACCAAGCAGCTTATTTTCATCAGGTTGAGAAGTTGCATATACTAGGTCCAAAGGATTCTTGCTTGAATGTTTTGATGAATGATTCTTGGGCTTCAAAATTACAGTGGCTTTTTGATGTCTTCTAGATGAGGTTTGACCTCTTTCCATATTCCTCAAGCTCATTTCACTTATTGGAATTTATCTCAATTGTGTGAAGTACTTTAGATATTTTTCTTGATTTTCAATTGGACCAAATACCTTTTCAACATCAATTTTCTTCATTTGTTCTTTCAGCTTGAGTTCAGCTACTACGATGTTGATCAAGTCAATACTGTCTAGCACTGGTGGCTTTAAGAGAGTAATGGCTGGAACAATTACTTTGCTGACTTGAATGTGCACATCCTTCTCCCCCTTTTTGTTATCATCAAGTTGAGCAGGGTTGGAAGTTTGAGCAGCCACCAGTTGCTGTAGAAGTTGAGTTTCAGTTTGTTCATGTGAGAGAATTTGAGCAACTGAATTTTCCACTTTTGACAGTCTTAAACCCAGATCCTCAACTTTTCTATTCAAGTCATAATCTTTCCTGAGACTTTGGTTCCGGCTAGTCATTGTATTATCAGGAAGTTTAACATCCAATCTCTTATAGATATCCTGCTTGACTTTTGCAATATCATGCTTCAGTACATCTATAGTTTGATTATGTTGGAGAGCTTGAATTTTGTGCAACTGTAGGGACTCTAGATGTGCTTGTAGAAGACTCTTGGTGCTGGCACTATCGGTGGCTTGAATTGCAGCTTGAGTTTGGTGAATCAGTTTGAACATGGTGGATTTGAAGTGATGATAGTTGTAGTCTTTGTAAACATCCAGTCTGGAGTTTCTGCTTCTCCCCTATGTTCCTGCCTACATCCTCAGCATCCTCTCCAAGAGAGTCATCTTCAATAGAACCACCAGAAGCACTAGAAGGATGGTCAAGATCATCACCAGCTGTAGAAGATAGTGAATTAATTGTATCCTTGGCTCTTAGCATAGAAGTTGTAGTATGCACCAAGTTGAGAGTCTTCTCAGCATCCTCATTGCCCTGTCTAGCTAGAATTTGATATGCTGGAACAAGATGAGTAAATGTCTCAACATTAGAAGAAACAAAATCTAAAAACTTGATAGTCTTACTGAAATAGTTGCTTCTTTTCAGCCTCATTAACATTCTTTAACTCGCTAGAAGTGGGATCTTCCCATTCTTCTGTACCTGCTTTTATCTCATTATCTCTCTTTTTTTGCATCAAGGTCTCCCTTTGGCTCACCACCCTCACCTTCACCATCTAAGGCGGAACTCCTCTCACTCTCTTTTTCTATGATGGAAGAAATAGCACCCATTTATTCACTATTTTCCTCTCCTTTTGCTTGAGAGCAACTCAGCCTCTCACTCAACTCACTCCATTCCCTCAGCCCTAAAAGTGATTGAATAACCACTAAGTCATCTACACTTGTAACTTGTTTGTAAATTTCAAGCTGTGTAGAGACTTCCAACGGATGAAAGACATCCGTAGAAATAGTAGTTGTGAATGTCGACGAATAATTATTGTGAAGCTTATCCGTCGAGAGACAATCACTAGTCAACAGATGAGGAATATCCGTCGAGAGAGTAAAAATGATAGAGTTGGGAATTGAAACTACTGTAGAATCTGTAGTGATTTATTTGAGATTGTGCACAGACTTCTTAGCAGTATCAGAAAGAAATGGAAAGTGAGCCAACAAATCATCTATAAGATGATGCTCACTTGCTTTGAATTTTGGCTCCTCCATGAGTTTCAAAGATAGAGAATCAAGAATTGATGTGTTTATCATGTCCACATCCAGTGAGTTTGTGTGAGAATTGTGTGTTTGAGGTGTCTCAGTTGTGAGAGATTTTGGCTATGACTCCAAATTTATTGGAGCCACATCAACCTGACTTTGTGATGGTACAATAACTGAGTCTTGAATTGCAGTTGGTACTGTGTGTGCACCCTGTGACTCCCCCATAGGTTTAAATTTCTTCTTTCTTATATAAGTTTGGGGATGGTCTGTGTCCCTTCCCCTTTTGGCATGTGCTCTTGGTTGAGAGCTTGTTTCAATAGTCACATCCTTTTGGGAGGATGCAACTAGTAATGAGCTTATTTCCTTATTGAGCACTATAGTCTGTTGGGATACTGCAATGTGGCTGGTTTGGGTCACACAAACCTCACTCTCCTTATCCTTAGGGTTTCTTTGATTTTCACCCTGTCCCTCACCTTGCTTAACAGCCTTTACAGTCCCCTCATGTGCTTTGGTAGGTTTAAAAACTAGTTTCTTTTGAGAGGAACTGGAGTGGGGTTTCTTTGACTTGGATTTTAAAATTTTGGATTTTATGGCTTGGGTAGGCATCTGTTTGGTCACTGTCACAGATATCATAACCACAGAGGTTTGCAAAGAAACTTGGGGTTGGGAAATAGTAGAGATAGAAACATTTACCTCACTTACCTGAGGTGCCTTCATGATTGGCAAGTAGTTGAGGGGCACATCATTGTGGAGATTGTTCCTCTTAAAATCAGCAAGAACCCTCTTTTCTTGGACCCAACAATCAAGCTTTTTTGTTGGGTTCTCAATCAAGAGGTCCTTAGACACATGGTTTGCTAGCATCATAATAAATCTAGTATAGTATATGTTCTTATACCTCTTCTTAATATCTCTTAACTTATACCCTAGTTCATACATAACAGAATTACTAAAATTAAAGTACTTATCACTTAAAAGCATGTATAGCATGTTACCATAGAGTAACTAACTGCATCAAAATTGGTAATCTTTCCTAAAAATGATTTAATTAAAGAGTCACAGAGAAAGCTCAATTCTTTTCTAAGGCCCATTCTCCTAACCTCACCTAACTTGGAAGGATTGAGAGAATAAACCATAAACACAAGCATGGTGCTCACATCTGTGTCTGTGTGTGGAACATTTTTGTTATTTTCAGGTAAATGAAATCATGCTCCAATTTCATCGTACTTAATGCAATAGTCGTTACCTTTAAGAGAGAAGGCACTTGTCTTATCTTTAGAGTTGTATACTGCAGTAGTCCAAATCTCCTCCACAACTTCACAGTAGATAACTGGAGATTCAAGCATCGCATAACTTAGTTTGCAACTTCGAATGAAGTCTATCATCTTGTGATAGTCCTCAGAAGTAGAAATATCTTTGTTCATCACTGCTACGAAGTTGTTCTTTTCATAAACAAATCCAGATTGGACATGATTTTGACTATAGATGACATTGTTGTGATTAAGAGGAGTTACAGATAAAAGGGGTTTTATTTTGGAGATGAAGATAGTAAAATTGCTTTGAGAAAGATAAAAGTAAAATGAAAGTTAAAAGAGGGCTTTTATACTTTCTCAGAAATAAACAAGTAAAAATTGAAAAGTACAATAAAGTACCGAATGAAAATTGCCCAAAATAGCAGTTTGAAAATGAAATAAACTATAGAAATTCTAGAAATTATCCATCAACATATACTTACATACCGTAAGTAAATTTGACGGATAATGAATAGAACTAATGGCTATGATTACAACAATTCAACAAATATATATTAAACAGATAATAAAATTCAACAGATATTCATTTTCAACGGATAATAAACATCCGTCGAGATGTAAATTTTGACTTAACCAAAATTTCATGTTTTTAGGAAAATCAAATTTTTTTCTGGCTGCATTACAAGTTGCTTAGACATCAACATAATTTAGGAATAATTAAGCATACCTAACTCACTTACCAACCTAGTAAAGGTGGATTCATCAAGTGGCTTGGTAAAGATGTCTTTAAGTTGCTTCTCACTTGAAACAAAAAGCAGTTCCACTGTACCACTCATGACATATTCTCGAATGAAGTGGTACTTGATGTCAATGTGCTTGGTCCTTGAATGTTGCACAAGATTTTCAGTAATAGCAATGGCACTTATGTTGTCACAGAAAATTGGGATCTTGTCTACATGTAGACCATAGTCCAATAATTGATTCTTCATCCATAAAACTTGTGCACAACAACTACCGGCAACAATGTATTCAGCCTCAGCTGTAGAAGTAGAAACTGAATTTTGTTTCTTGCTAAACCAGGACACTAGCTTGTTTCCTAGAAATTGACATGTTCCAGTTGTACTTTTTCTTTCAATTTTATAACCTGCATAATCTGCATCTGAATAACCAATTAGATCAAAACCAGAATCTCTTGGATACCAAATGCCAAGTTTTGGTGTTCCTTTGAGGTATCTGAAAATTCTATTAATAGCTATTAAATGAGATTCTCTAGGATCAGTTTGAAATCTAGAACAAAGACAAGTAGCAAACATTATATCTGGCCTACTAGCTGTTAAATATAAAAGTGAGCCAACAATGCATTTATAACTTGAAATGTTATTAGGAATATGCTGTGTACTTGATGATAAGCTAAAAAAACACCTTAGTAGATTTAACTTGGTAAATTTTGTAGCACCCGACGGAAGATCAATTATAGTCCTAACGGATGATTCACTATAGTCCTGACAGATGACTAATTGATATCCACCGGGTGAGTAGCTTATGTAACAATAAGTACTGTAGCACATTTCTGCAAACAACTTTGTATAGATTCTGTAGTAGCTTATGAATCATGTAGACCACTAGTAGATGTACAGAATAGGTTGATTAAATGTAAATATATAATGTCTTTTAATTCTGCACAAATGAAATGGAGTCAAGTGATAAGTGGCTACCCGACGGATGATCAACAAAGCTACCCGACGGATGATCAACAAGGCTACCCAACGAATAACAAGCATGTACCCGACGGATAATCAATTCAAATATCTGTTGAAAGTGATAACACAGTCACATGTATTGGGTGTTTGCAAAAGGAATGTGGAAGCCTGTTTAGCAGGGTTTTGAGAACAAAGAAGCATTACCATTTCCTTGCTATTTTAAAGATATTCAAAGATGTTGGAATAGAGTAGTGAAGCAGCATGGAGTTAGACTTGATAGGTTTTGTTTTATTATCTTATCTTATTACCATGTAAACTTGGTGATATATAAACCAAGTGTAGCTAGTGGAACAAACTAACTAAGCAAGCACATTTTTAGCAGAGAAACATTTGTAAGCTGTATTCTGTAGAATTTCTTTGTAGTTTATTTGTTCACTTGTACAAGCAGTTGTGAGCTATTCAAGCTTCACAGGGTTCTCTTGATATATATCACTGGTGGATAAATTCAAATCCACCAGAAAATTTTAAAGACTTGAAATTTTACTACTTTATGTTTGATTTACTTAACACTAAAATTCCGTACTTTGCAAATCAAACAGTTAGATATAAATTGAGTTAGAACCATTTTTCATAAATTTCAAAAAGAAGCCAGAATTACATTTAACCCCCCCTTCTGTAATTCTTGTTGTATTGTTAGGGAATAACAATTGGTATCAGAGCAAGCTCTTGAAGTAAAAAGAGTTTAAAGAGCACAAGAAATAACAAGATGAACAAGAAGGATGTTGGGGTGAAGATTCCATTTCTGGACAAAGACAATTATCACCACTGGAAGGTGAAGATGCACCTACATCTTCTTTCTCAAGGTGAGGCCTATGTGGATTGCATAGAGAGAGGTCCTCATGTTCCAATGAGAGTTGCTACTGGCAATGAGCCTTCAGTCCCCAAGCCCAGGCATGAATGGTCAGATCCTGATATTGAGCAAGTCAGGAAGGACAAAAAGACCATGAATATTTTATTCAATGGAGTTGATGGTGACATGTTTGACAACATCATCAATTGCAAGACAGACAAGGAGGTTTGGGACACCATCCAAATTATCTGTGATGGTACTGAGCAAGTTAGAGAAAATAAGATGTAGCTACTAATTCAGCAATATGAGCACTTTCATTGTGAAGATAGTGAGTCTCTCATTGACATATTTAGTAGGTTTCAAAAGCTACTAAATGCTCTGAAGTTGCATGGAAGAGTCTATCAGACAAAAGACTCCAATCTCAAGTTCCTTATATCTCTTCCAAAGGAATGGAAGCCAATGACAGTCTCAGTGAGAAATTCTCTGGATTACAAAGAGTTTACCTTTGAAAGACTATATGGCATCTTGAAATGAGCTTGAAATAGAGCAAGATGAGAGGATGGAGAAAGGAAAGAAGAAAGGAGGGTCCATAACACTGGTTGCTGAGTTGGAAAAGGAGAAGGAGGTGAAGGTAGAAGCTGTTGAGTCTACTACAAAGGTCTGTGAAAACAAGGGCAAGGGGCTGGTAGCTGAAAATGAAGATTCTTTGAGCCAAGATGATATGGATGATATTGATGAACATCTTGCATTCCTTTCCAGAAGATTTGCCAAGCTCAAGTTCAAGAAGAACTTTGGAGCAGCTAAGCCAACTAAAAACATGGTGGATAAATCAAAATTCAAATGTTTTAAATGTGGCTTGGCAGGGTATTTTTCCAGTGAGTGTAGAAAGTCAGATTCCAGCAAGAAGAAGTTTGAGCCTGTGGATTATAAACAGAGGTATTTTGAGTTGCTCAAACAAAAGGAAAGGGCTTTTATTACACAAGAAAATGACTGGACAGCAGATGGTTTGGATGAGGATGAAGATGTCAGCTATGTGAATCTAGCCCTCATGGCCAAATCTGATAAAACAGAAAGAAGTTCTTCAAGTAATCAGGTAATCACCACTAACCTAGCATATTTATCTAAAACTGAGTGTAATGATGCAATTAATGACATGTCTACAGAATTATATCATTTGCGTGTTACACTTAAGTCTCTCACTAAGAAAAATGCTAAAATCAAAGAAAATAATCTATTTTTAAGTGAGAGGAATAATGTGCTAGAGTCTCAGTTTATTGAATTTGAGAAATTGAAAATAGAATGTAAGATTGCTAAGGAGGAATTAACTGAGTCCTTGAAGAAAGAAGAGATCTTGAAGAAGCAACTTGAACGAGAACAGGAGGTGATTAAGGCATGGAAATCATCTAGAGATGTTCATGCTCAAATCACTAAAGTTCAAGGCATTGAATCCTTTTGTGATGCAGCCTGGAAAAAGAGTAAGGAAAAGCTGGAATCTAATTTGGTTGAAGGATTTCTAACAGATGTGGACTCGACGGATGATGAGAGTCATCCGTCGAATAATCAAAAGGATTATCCATCGAGTGACACAAATCCTCATTCGTCGGCTGTGAGCAAACTTGTGAGCCAAGCCAAACTTGCCAAGTTAAATGAAAAGTATGGATCAGTTTCCAAAAACTTTGTTCCAGGAGAATCAAGTCAAGTGAAGAAGGAGAAGAAAGTGAATGTTGGTCATCTGTCTATCAAGCAATTGAATGACATATTAGAAAATATTGAGGTTAAAACAGAAACTAAAAAGAAAAACAATAGAAATAGGAAAGTAGGGATTAACAAACATAACAACTTCACACCTGGCAAGTATGCTCCTAGAAAAATATGTGTTAAGTGTGGTAATGTTAATCATTTGTCTGTTAATTGCAAACTTGCCATGCCTACTCCAATATCTGTGCCATCTTCTTTTCCCAACATGAATGCCATGCCTTCTATGCCTATGAATGCTATGTCTGCACAGAATATGAATGCACAATTTTCTAATATGCCATTTGCACCTAATCCTTATTATGTTGCATTTAGTATGCCTCAAATGCCATTTAGCATGCCTTACTGGAATAACATGTTTGCAAACAGCATGCCTTTTCCTGTTAATCAAAATGTGCATGATAATTATATTTTAATGACTGGTTTCAAAGGTCCAACTCAGATGACTAAGGATGAATCTGATATCCACAAGTCAAATGAGATTAAAACTAAGAAATAAAAGAAGAAAGCTAACAAGGCAGGACCCAAGGAAACTTGGGTACCAAAATCAACTTGATTTGGTTTTGATGTGTGCAGGGAAACAGAAAGAATCTGTGGTACTTGGATAGTGGTTGTTCAAGACACATGACTGAAGATTCTACCCTGCTCACAGAGTTGAAGGAGAGAGTTGGCCCAAGTATTACTTTTGGAGATGACATCAAGGGTTATATTCTGGGATATGGCTTGATTTCTAAAGACAATGTCATCATTGAGGAGGTTGCCTTAGTGGATGGTCTCAAACACAATTTGTTGAATATCAGCCAGCTTTGTGATAAAGGCAATTCAGTAAACTTCAATATAGAAGCATGTGTTGTGACTAACAAAAGAAATAACAAAGTGATTCTCACTGGAGTGAGAAAAGGAAATGTGTACCTAGCTGACTTCAACTCATCAAATGTAGAATCTGTCACTTGTCTTCTCAGTAAAGCAAGTCAAGATGAAAGTTGGTTGTGGCATAAGAAGTTGTCCCATCTAAACTTCAAGACCATGAATGAGCTTGTCAAGAAAGAACTGGTTAGAGGTATTCCTCAAGTGGAGTTTTCTAAGAATGGACTGTATGATGCCTGCCAGAAAGGAAAGCAAATTAAAGCATCATTCAGGAAGAAGCTTGATTCAACAATTGAAGAACCTCTGCAATTGCTGCACATGGATTTGTTTGGACCAGTCAATGTGTCGTCCATCTCAAGGAAAAGATTTTGCCTAGTAATTGTAGATGATTTCTCAAAGACCTCTTGGACATATTTCCTAAAGTCTAAAGATGAGGCTAGTGAAATCATTATCAATCACATAAGGCAAGTCAACAATCATCCTGATTTCAAAGTTAGAAGAATCAGGATTGGCAATGGAACTGAGTTCAAGAATTCTGTTATGAGAGCATTTTGTGAAGAGAATGGGATTATGCATGAGTTTTCAGCAGAAAGAACTCCACAACAAAATGGAGTAGTGGAAAGAAAGAACAGATCACTTATTTAAGCTGCAAAGACAATGTTTGAAGAATCAAAGTTACCGACATACTTCTGGGCTGAAGCTGTAAATACTGTATGCTACACTCAGAATATTTCTTTGGTTAATCGAGAAAAGTGTATGACACCCTACCAATTGTTCAAGAACAAGAAGCCAACTCTAAATTTTCTTCATGTCTTTGGCTGCAAATGTTATATCTTGAGAAATCAAACTAATCAAAATGGAAAGTTTGATGCTAAAGGAGATGAAGGAATTTTTGTTGGATATACTGTTGGTAAAGCATATAGAGTCTACAATCTAAGAACCAACATTGTTATGGAATCAATACATGTTATGTTTTATGATAAGAAGATTGAAGGACTGCAAGATGGAGATTACCATGAGAGCCTCAAATTTGATAATGCGGAGATGATTAGTGATGACAGTGATGATGAAAGTGATCAAGAAATAGTATCAAAGGATAATGCAAAAAAATCTACTACTAATGAAGCACAAAATTTAACATCTATCGAGTTGCAAAATGCTTCATCCGTCGGGAGACAATCTGCTTTATCCGTTGGGAGATAATCAACTTCATCCGTCGGAACTCAAAATGCACCATTTGTCGGGTCATCAAAAGAAGCTGAAAGTCAGAATAGATCACTTACAGAAAATTCTCCTTTCTCAAATCAAAGATTCACAAACTCAGGGGGAGTTTCTAATATTCAAAACTCAGTCACACATCAAGACAACAATGAGGCCTCTTCATCTAGAGCTAATCTACCTCAACAAATAAAATGGACAAAAGATCACCCCTTGGAGCTTATCATTAGTGATGTATCTTCTAGAGTTCAAACAAGGAGAGCAACTCAAGAAGAATATCTATATAGCAGCTTCCTATCTAAGGAAGAACCAAAGAAGGTAGAAGAAGCTTTGTTGGATCCTGATTGGATTTTAGCTATGCAAGAGGAGCTAAACCAATTTGAAAGAAATAAAGTATGGAAGCTGGTACCCAAGCCTAAAGGAAAGAATCCAATTGACACCAAATGGGTATTCAGAAACAAGATGGATGAAAATGGCATAGTGGTCAGAAACAAAGCTAGATTGGTTGCTAAGGGCTATTGTCAATAAGAAGGAATAGATTTTTGATGAAACTTTTGCTCCTGTTGCAAGACTTGAAGCCATCAGAATTTTCTTAGCCAATGCAGCCCATGCCAATTTCAAGGTCTATCAAATGGATGTCAAGAGTGCTTTTCTAAATGGAGATTTGGAGGAGGAAGTCTATGTCAGTCAGCCTCCTGGTTTTGAAGATCCAAATTTCCCAAATCATGTCTACTATCTTTTGAAAGCACTTTATGGACTGAAGCAAGCACCTAGAGCCTGGTATGACACTTTATCAAAGTTCCTTTTGAAAAATCACTTCACAAGAGGTACTGTGGATAAAACTTTATTCTTTAGAAATGTTAATGGCTCTAGTATACTTGTTCAAATTTATGTAGATGATATTATATTTGGCTCTACAGATGAAAAACTTTGCAAAAAGTTTGCCAAATTGAGGCAAAGTAAGTATGAAATGAGCATGATGGGAGAACTAACTTACTTTCTTGGTTTACAAGTTAAGCAAGTTAGTGACGGAATATTCATTAGTCAAACTAAATACATTCATGATCTTTTAAAGAAGTTTGTTCTAATGGATTGCATATCTGCAAAAACTCCCATGGCCACTGCAACTAAGCTTGAATTATACACTACTGAAAAGTCTATGGATATTTCAAGTTATAGGGGCATGGTTGGCTCACTTCTATACTTAACAGCTAGTAGGCCAGATATAATGTTTGCTACTTGTCTTTGTGCTAGATTTCAGGCTGATCCTAGAGAATCTCATTTATTAGCTATTAAGAGAATTTTTGGATATCTCAAGGGAATACCAAAACTTGGCATTTGGTACCCTGGAGATTCTGGTTTTGATCTAACTGGTTATTCAGATACAGATTATGCAGGTTGTAAAATAGACAGAAAATGTATAACAGGAACCTGTCAATTTCTAGGGAATAAGCTTCTGTCCTGGTTCAGTAAAAAGCAAAATTCAGTTTCCACTTCTACAGCGGAAGCTGAATATATTGTTGCTGGTAGTTGTTGTGCACAGATTTTATGGATGTAAAACCAATTGTTGGACTATGGTCTACAAGTGGATAGGATTCCTATTTTCTGTGATAACACAAGTGCAATTGCCATCACTGAAAATCCAGTACAGCATTCAAGAACAAAACATATAGACATCAAGTACCACTTCATAAGGGAACATGTGATGAATGGTACTATGGAACTGCATTTTGTTCCAAGTGAAAAGCAACTTGCAGATATATTTACCTAGCCACTTGATGAATCCACCTTTTCAAGGTTGGTAAGTGAATTAGGTATGCTTAATTATTCTTGAATCATTTCAGATATTTTTGCAAGTAGTTATGTAGCCAGAAATTTAATTGATTTTTCTGTTTTGGATGAAATTTTGGCTAAGTCAAAATTTACATTCCGACGGATGATCAATATCCAACGAGTTTGATCATCCGTCGGAATACAATTTGTCAATAAAATCAATTATTTTTCTGGAATATTTTATAACTCGACGGATAACTGATTTATCCTCATCCGTCGAATTATCTCAATCCTAGCCGTTAATTCCCTGAACGTTATCCATCGAATATACTTACATCTTGTAAGAATGACACGATGGATAAATGACAGAATTTTTACAGTTTATTTATTTTTAAACGGCTATTTTGGGCAATTTTTATTGGTTACTTTATTTTACTTTATTATTTTTGACGGTTAATTTCTGAGATAGTATAAAAGTAAATTCACTTTTATTCATTTCTTTTATCATTCTCAAGATTCAATTGCTCTAATTTCTTTCTTCTCAAAAGAAAACTCTCTCTCTGCAAATTCCAAATTTCTAACAATGGCACCTGTAGTGAAAATCATGTCTCAAATCGGTTATATCTATGAGAAAAATAACTTCTCAGCTTTGGAGAATAAGGAGATTCAACAGTCTGGTGACAATCACAAAATGATGGATTTTGTGAAGAACTGCAAACTCAACTATGCCATGCTGGAATCACCCACCATTTATTGTGAGGTTGTTGAAGAAATATGGACAACTGCAGTGTACAACTCGACAGACAAGAGCATCACATTCACTCTGAAAGGTAAGCAGTTTTGCATAAATAGTGATATTGTTAAAGCATGCTTCAAGATTCCTGATAATACTGTAATCACTCCACACACAGACACTGACATTGTTAATATGCTTAATTTCATGGTCTATGCACTCACTACTTCTAAATTAAGTGAAATTATGAGGTTGGGTCTTAGGAAGGAATGAAGTTATCTGTGTGATGTAGTAACTAAGGTGTTTTCTGGTAAAGTTAGTAACTTTGACTCTATAAATATTTTTATGCTTAACATGCTTTACATGCTAGTCACTGATAAGTACTTAAATTTCAGTGATTTGGTTTTGTTTGAGTTAGGCTTTAAGTTAGGAGAGATCAATAAGAGAGGTAAAAGTGTCTATTATGCTAGATTCTTTATGATGCTTGCTAACCATCTTATTGAAGATATTGTGATTGAAAACCCAACCAACAAGTTAAATTGTTGGGTTCAAGAAAGAAGGATCATTGCAGATTTAAATAGAGCAAACCATCACAAGGAGGTTCCCCTATACTACTTTCCAGTAATGGAGGGACCTCAGGTAAGTGAGGTAATTTCTTCTATCTCTACTCTTCCAACTTCACAAATTTCTTTGCATTCTAGTGTAGCTATGACAACTGTGTCAATGACCCAACAGTTGCCTACCCAAGCTACCAAACCAACAAAAGTTCCTAAATCCAAAGTTAAGAAAGCCCCTTCTGATTTCTTTCAAAAGAAATCAGTTGTAAAATCCACCAAACCTAAAGAGGGGAGTGTGAAGGTGGGCAAGAAAGGTGAGGGACAGGGTGAAAATCAAAGAAGCCCTAAGGATAAGGTTGGAGAGGTGAGTGTTTCCCAGCCTAGCCACACTGTAGTTTCTCAACAAACTGCAATGCTTAAAAAGGATATAAGCTCATTACTAGTTACATCCTCCCAAAAGGATGTGACTATTGAACAAAGCTCTCAGCCAAGAGCACAGGCCAAGAGGGTAAGGGACACAAGCTCACCCCAAACTTATACCAGAAAGAAGAAACCAAAAACCCTTGGGGATGCACAGGGATCACACACTGTGTAAACTGGTGCAAAAGACCCAGTCACTGCACCTTCTCAAAGTCAGGTTGATGCGGCTCCAATAAATGTGGAGTCACATCCAAAATCTCTTATAATTGAAGCACCTGATACACCAAATTCTCCCACACACCCACTGGATGTTGACATGATCAATACATCACTTCCAAATTCTCCATATTTAACTCACTTGGAGAAGCCAAAAATCCAAGTAAGTGAACATCATTTTTTAGATGATTTATTGGCTCATTTACCTTTCCTTTCTAAGACTGTTGAGACATATGTGCCAAAAATTTCATCAATCTGCACAGAGTCTACAATAGTCTCAACTCCACACTCATTCATTTCTACTCACTCTATGGATATTGTTCATCCATCGAGTAGTGATTGTATCCCGACGGATAAGCTTAATAGCAGTCATCCGTCGAATAGTCAAACTGCTAACCCGATGGATATTCCTCATCCGCCGGGTGTCTCTGCACAACTTCAAATTTCATCAATTCTTACAAGTGCAGAGGACTTAGTAGTAATTCAATGACTTTTAGGATTGAGGGAAGGGAGTGATTTGAGTGAGAGTCTGGTTTTCTCCCAGGAAAAAGGAGAGAAAAAGAGTGATCATATACAGTCCATTTCTTCAGGACTGGAAAAAGTGGGTGAGAGGAGTCCCACCTTAGATGGTGAAGGTGAGGTGTGAGGGTGGGGAGCCAAGGGGAGCCCTTGATGCAAAAGGAGAGAGAAAATAAGAGAAATGCAGGTACATGAGGGATAAGGTTAGATATGATTGTTAGTGAGTCAATGAATGCCAATGATGCAGACATTGAGAGACTATCTCAGCATCCTCAAGTTGTTATAGGTTCCATCTCTTTGGATGCTGAGGCATTTACTCATCCTGTCCCAGCATATCAAATTTTGGCTGGCCAGGGCAATGAGAATATAGAAAGGATGCTGAACTTGGTGCACACCACTCAGTCAATGCAAAGAGCTAAGGATGCTATTATAGCTATGCCACCCAAAGGTGATGATGATATTGACTATGGCACAAGTAAATCTGCTGATTTCTTTGGAGATGATAGTGCAAGTGAGGAAATCATGAACATAAGGGGAGAAGTAGGCACCAGTTCTAGATCTGGCCTTCCCTCATGGGCATTCTTGTTAGGCACAAAGCATGCGCTAAATAAATCACGCAAGTATACGTGTTAGTAAGTAATATAGAATGATTTCTAGTTCGTTCCCACAGAGACTCTAATTAATTATATTTAATTAACACTTACTCACCAATGTATGATTACTCTTCAATGTTAAGACAATAATAATTAAGGTTGATTAACTAATATTAAGTACGAGAATTAAACACTTAAATTATCAATATTAAACACACATGAGACCATAACTTCATTACTACTTCATTCAATAGTTATTGTTATTACCATTAGCATGTAATGGTGATGATATTAATCGAACAACACGAAACTGATAAACGCCAACTTTCGTTGTACGAATATCATTCTACCAAGCATCCAAAATTAAGATAGAAGTTGAATAGGCATATTTTATGTTGAGACCCTATATGTCTACAGAATTTGACAACATTACGATTTAAGCGCAAGTTATTCATTATGATTACATAGGGCAAGTAAAACGGTTAGAGTTACCCACTAATTATGCATACAATACATGAACCTATGCTAGCATGGCAAGTTCTAAATCTCAAGATTTACTGTCGCTTCACAAGATATTAACAAACTATCTTATATGTTCGCGACACACATAAGACGAATAAGCACAACCTATGCTAGATATCATACAATCACCACATACCAAGATATTAAACAATTAACTAAAGAAATCCATAGTAAATCCTCTATGATCCCATGATCACAATTAGCCCGTAATAGAACTCATCGTCACTATGGGTTCATATGAAAACATGATAATAACACAACGATATAAACTAATAAAAATACTTAATAAATAACAGAGTACGTCACAAGAGTATTAAAGTTCAAAGAGTAAAGAAAACTAGCATCCACTGTTACAATGAATTAAAAGAATCACAAGATAACGTATGCTTCCTCTTATTCGTTGTTGTGTGCTAAAACGGTCTTCTTGATCTTCTCTTCTTGTTACTTCTTTTAGAAAACGTCTCCCCAATAGGTTTATATATGAGTCCACAATAAACAGTGCCAACAGAAGCCCATTCATACTCGAATTATAAAATCCAGAATTTAATTTTCCGCACCCAGGCGGCCGCCTGCATTCACCATGCGGGCGCCTGCTACCAGGAGGTCGCCTGCTCCTTACAGGCGGGCGCCTGCAACACTTCTGAAAAATTCATATTTTTGCTTCTAATTTTGCTGATTTCTTCGCACAACTCCCCGAGAATGATCCCAAGCACTTCCCTTAGCTTATTTTGATGAAATCCTCCTATCTAAGCAAGTTACATCCTGAAATGCAAAAACACTCGAAAACACGTTAAATACATAAAATAATCGAGTTCAAGACATCAATTCAAGCCGTTATGAGATGCTCTAAGTGGTATAAAATGCCACTTATCACACCCCCAAACTTAAATCGATGCTTGTCCTCAAGCAGCACAGACTCAAACTCAGAATAAAAACATGCATGAATGCAAACTACATGAATGTATCGATCCCCATCGCGATGACTAAACCAACTAACACATGACATGTCAACAAATGCAATTAGGCGACTAGAGATCAATTAAATCAAGCAAGCTAACATACAACTAGAAACGTGGTGTGTGCGAATGCTTAACATATATGCTTCAAAACTAGATCAATCACCATTACTTAATTATCCTCAAGGCAATCACAAGATTATACGAAGAATATATTCTAGACACAAAATGACTTATAACACTTCAAGATCATTGGAGTTTATTGAGGAATCACGCTTTTATTCAACACATAAACAAATGCTTATTTGATCATGCAATGAGTGAGGTCCACAAAAGATTTATGCAATGGTACCCATTTAGCGAGCGTTAGGTCAGCGAATCCCAGACTATAAAAGCCTTAGGTCACTAGGCACAAAGTCGCCTAAGAACTTAATAACTCGAATACCAAAGAGCTCACTCGTGATCAATTGTGCATTAAACCATATTTTTTTCTTTTCTTTTTTTTCTCTTTTTTTCTATATTTTTCAATTTCTGAGCAAGTGCGTTTCGCTCCATCTTGCTCAACCCTAGACTACTCGTATACAATACGAGCCGGCTACTAGCCATTTGACACCTAGCCACAACTAGCAATGAATTCCAATTTTTTCTCCAATTCTTATCTTTTCATGCCTTTTATCATTAAGAGCCTATCATATATTCTAAGCATAAGCAATATATTAACCTCAAAAACTATCAAACCATGACAACAATCTAGTCCTTAAGCATACTCTAAGACTTAGTAAAATTACAAGTGTTTCTAGCATGCATGCCAACCTAACAAGATTCAACATCACTCTAACGCTATCACTACACTTGCGTCAATATCACATATCAATCGGTAAACCAACACAAAAGGGATCATGGTATATGCATAAGCTATATGACATGATAAATAAATCTATATAAAAAAACTATATATAAAAAACAATATGGCAAAATATGCAACTATATGAACTAAACTAACATGATAATGCAACTACATGACACACACACAAATATGTTCCTTAACTACTACCCCCAAACTTAAAATCTTCACTGTTCCCAGTGAAGGTAATAGAAAGGAACACAGGGTATACCTACTCAGAAGAATCATCATCATCACCCTTAGAGGGTGGAGTGTCAGGAGGTGGATAAGCAGAATCCTCACCCAAAACGGTCCACTAGATGTCAGCTCCAAGGCCTCTAAATGCAGTCCCAAGTGCTAGGGTGAGCTCCTGCGCAAACCTACTCTGTGACTCATATATCGCATCCATCCTCCTGGAAAGCCTTCTGTACTGGACATCAGCCAATCCCGAACCATCTCCTCTGTGGGCTCTCGAAGAACCTGCCTCTCCCTGAGCCTGACTTGACCTAGCCATGGTAGCACCAGCTGCTGGACATCCTCTTGGGAGGTGATATCCCAAACCATGTGACTCGGGCTCTCCACCCGTCCACTCCCGCATCGCATTCAACGTCGCTGAATCAGTAGGAGCGGCCGACATCTGCAACTGCTCATAAGAAGGCCACTGGACTCCAACTGCCTTACACAGCTTAGTGACAATAGAGGCATACGGGATAGAGTACTGCAATTTCCCCCTCAAAAACTTCAAAATCCCTTGGTAGATGAACTCACCAAGGTCCACATAATACTCCTCATTCAGAATCCCCCACAACAACCCCGCCCTCTCAACTGTAACCTCATGTGCATGCGAATAAGGCAGAATATTAGCACATATAATTCCATTCCAAGCACGAGCATACGTGTTCATCGTGATAGCAGGAAAATAATGATAATCGTTGGATCCCCTCTTAAACTTCCACATCGTGCCCGGCTGACAGAGAGTAGCAATAATCAAGTCTGAGTCAAAATCCTCAGGGGCCTTTTCGTTCCAATTTTCCTCCTGAGGTTTCCTTTGTCGCTGCCCAATAACACGGCGAATCGCCTCGGGCTGATAATCAATAGTAAGCCCACGAACAACAGAAAACCCATTCTTGTCAGCCTTGGCATTCGCATAGAACTCGCGAACGACACTCAGCGGGACCGCCTCAGGTGACTCGCAGAAAGTAATCCATTCCTTCTTTGCAATCATGGGTAACAACTCACCATCCATCCCCGATGGAAAAAACCCCCTCTCCTTCATAATTGGCTTAGTAAGTAGCTTGACATACTCCTCTTCAGCAGCCCTATCCAACAATCGGGGCCTCGCAGCAGTATTCCTCGAAGAATTAGTAGGAGTCAGATTGGTGCTGCTGCTACCCATAGTTCTTGATCTCTTTGGGGCCATGGAAACTTAGAATTAGAGTTGGAGAGTTTTGTTTTGTGTGTAGGAGAGATTTTGTAGAGTTAAAAGTGTATAGGATATGTATGAAGAGGTTGTATGTATATATAGGGCAAATTAGGGTTAGAATTTGATTAGGAGTGGGGATTGTGGTTAATTTGTAGGAGGAAATCGTGGGTAATGGGGATTGTGGCTGTGGTTTTTTATTTTTGTTGTTTTATGTTTTTTTTATAGGCTGAAAACCATTTTTTCAAGGTTCAGGTCCGCAGGCGGTCGCCTGGCACCAGTAGGCGGGCGCCTGCTAGCACGCGGCCGCCTGGTCCTAGCAGGCGGGCGCTTGCAAGGTCTCTGGAAAAAAAAATTCTGCCAAGATTTTTCTGATTTTTTTGGGTTTTTGGATAAAGTACTAAATTCTAAGGGTTCCTATGGTCTCATATCTTGGGTTGCCTCCCAAGAAGCGCTTCTTTTACGTCATTAGCTTGACGTAGAGTAATGCGATCAAGTTGACAATAAAATGGCACTAACCACTTCACAGTTTCTGTATCCCCATAATAGTGCTTCAATCTCTGACCATTTACTTTGAATGCTTGGCCCGGATCGTTCTAAAAAATCTCCACCGCTCGATGTGGAAATATAGTTTTGACGATAAGTGGTCCAGACCACCTTGATTTCAACTTTCCAGGAAAAAGTCGGAGACGAGAGTTGAATAGAAGAACTTGTTGCCCCGGCATGAATGACTTAGGAGATAGCTTCCTGTCATGCCACCTTTTTACTTTTTCCTTATACATTTTGTTATTTTCGTAAGCTTGAAGTCGAAATTCATCAAGTTCATTTAACTGAAGTATTCACTTCTTCCCAGCTGCATCTAGATCATGGTTTAACTTCTTCAATGCCCAATAAGCCTTATGCTCAAGCTCCGCATGTAAATGACATCCCTTACCATAGACAAGTTGAAACGGGGACATCCCAAGTGGAGTCTTGTATGCTGTTCTATAAGCCCAAACAGCTTCATCGAGCTTCAAAGACCAATCTTTCCTTGACGGACAAATGACTTTCTCTAGAATTCGTTTTATCGCTCTATTAGACACTTCAGCTTGACCATTAGTTTGCGGATGATAGGCAGTGGCAATGCGATGATTCACATTGTAGCATTGCATCATAGAAGTGAACTTACGATTGCAGAAATGCGACCGTTCATCACTTATGATAACTCGAGGCATTCCAAACCTTGTGAATATCTGCTTATGAAGAAAACTCAACACTACCTTTGTATCATTAGTTGGTAGAGCCTTGACTTCTACCCATTTTGAGACATAATCGACTTCCAGCAAGATGTACTGATTATTGCAGGATGAGATAAATGGTCCCATGAAATCGATTACCCAAACATCGAAGACCTCAACTTCAAGCATCACATTCAAAGGCATCTCATCCTTTCTAGTAAGATTCCCAACTTTTTGGCAATGATCACACCTTAAAATGAACTGATGTGCATCTTTAAACAACGCAGGCCAGAAAAAAACATGCTTGAAGAATACGAGCTGCTGTCTTTTCACCACCATAATGTCCACCATAAACTGTGGAATGACAGTCTCGTAATATCCCCTCCGTCTCATAGAATGGGATACATCTCCTGATGATCTGGTCAGCTCCTTGTCTAAACAGATATGGTTCATCCCACATGTACCACTTCACCTCATGCGGAAACTTTTTCTTTTGAGCCACATTCATATTAGGAGGCATTATATTGCTAACAAGATAGTTCAAAATGTCTGCAAACCATGCCTCTTCCTCTTGAATTGTGAACAACTGCTCATCCGGAAAAGATTCGTTGATCAATGTCTTATCATATGAAGTAGAATCGGGATTCTCCAATCAAGAGAGATGGTCAGCTACTTGATTTTTAGTACCTATCCGATCCTTGATCTCTAACTCAAATTCATGTAGCAAGAGCACCCAACGAATAAGTCTAGGCTTCGAATCCTTCTTTGAGACCAGATAGTGGATGGCAGCGTGATCAGTAAACACTGTCACCTTTGTCCCAAGTAGATTAGATTGAAATTTTTCAAAACCAAAAACTATCGTCAAGAGCTTCTTCTCAGTAGTGGTGTAGTTCAGTTGAGCTCCATTCAGTGTATTACTAGCATAGTAGACCACATGAAAGATACTAGACTTTTGCTGCCCAAGAACTGCTCCCACTGCATAATCACTTGCATCACACATCATCTCAAAAGGTTCTCTCCAATCAGGTGCCGTAATAACTGGTGCAGTGATCAAACTCTTCTTGAGAGTCTCGAATACTGCCAAGCATTCATCATCAAATTTGAAAGGCACATCTTTCTCGAGCAAGTTGCACAATGGCTTAGATATCTTAGAAAAGTCCTTGATGAAACGCCGATAAAAACCCGCATGACCAAGAAAACTACTGATTCCTTTCACAGAAATAGGTGGCGGAAGATTTTCAATGACTCCCACCTTGGCTTTATCCACCTCAAAACCCTTACTAGAGACCTTATGCTCAAAAATGATGCCTTGCTGCACCATAAAGTGACATGTTTCCCAATTGAGCACTAGATTGGTTTCCACACACCTTTTAAGCACCAAACGAAGATTATTCAAGCATTCATCATACGAATGTCCAAAGACGGAGAAATCGTCCATGAACACTTCGACATTATTTCCAATCATATCAGAGAATATAGCCATCATGCATCTCTGAAAAGTGGCAGGTGAACCACATAAGCCTAAAGATACTCTGCGAAAAGTAAACGTGTCGAATGGACATGTGAAAGTAGTCTTCTCTTAATCTTTTGGTGCAATGCAAATCTGATTGTAGCCTGAATAGCCATCCAGAAGACAATAATACTCATGACCAGCCAACCTATCAAGCATCTAATCAAGAAATGGAAGAGGGAAGTGATCCTTCCTTATAGCTTTATTCAACTTTCTATAATCCATGCATACCCTCCATCCTGTGACTGTTCCAGAGGGGATGAGCTCATTCTTCTCATTTGCTACCACGGTAATACCTCATTTCTTAGGTACACATTGCACGGGGCTCACCCAAGAACTTTCAGAAATAGGATATATGATTCCTGCATCCAGCCACTTTAGAATTTCTTTCTTCACCACTTCTTTCATGATAGGATTAAGCCTTCGCTGTTGCTCAACAGTCGGCTTGCTACCTTCCTCTAGCAGAATTTTATGCATGCAGTACGAAGGGCTGATCCCTTTAATATCTGCTATAGTCCATCCGATGGCCGATTTGAATTCTCTTAAAATTCTCAAGAGCTTGTCCTCATCACTACCTGAAAGGTCAGATGCAATAATAACAGGCAAAGTAGATGCATCACCTAAAAAAATATACCTCAAATTTTTAGGCAATCGTTTAAGCTCCAAAGTAGGTGTTTCCTCAATAGATGGTTTGAGCTTTCCCTCAGCATTCTTGAGATCAGTATTACCAAGAGATTCAAATGGTATGTCTAGCTTTCATTTCCAAGGAGAAGCATTTAGATATTGTAACTGCTCATTGCCTTCCTCATCATCACTGTCAAATTCCCCCAGTAAGGCTTTTTCTAAGGCATCAGACCTTAGCACATGATCAAGTTCTGAAGTAACTGCAAAATCAATCAAATCCACCTTGAATCACTCCTCATCTTCCGTAGGGAATTTCATTGCATTAAACACATTGAATGTCACATCCTGATCTTGCACCCTTATAGTAAGTTTACCTTTTTGCACATCTATCAAGGTACGTCATGTAGCCAATAAAGGTCTTCCCAAGATTATAGAAATCTTCTTATCTTCCTCGAAATCCAGAATGACAAAATCTGCAGGAAAGATGAGCTTGTCCACCTTTACTAGCACGTCCTCCATAATGCCACGTGGGTATGTAATCGAACGATCAGCCAATTGTAGAGACATGTAGGTGGGCTTCAGATCAGGAAAATTCAGCTTTTTGAAGATAGATAACGGCATCAGATTGATGCTTGCTCCCAAATCGCAAAGGCACTTGTCGAATGACAACTTGCCAATGGTGCAAGGAATGGTGAAGCTACCTGGATCCTTAAGCTTTGGAGGTAACTTTTGTTGCAGCACAGCACTGCACTGTTCCGTCAGAGCAACGGTATCAATATCATCCAATTTCACCTTCCTTGAAAGAATACCTTTCATGAATTTTGCATAACTAGGCATTTACTCCAGAGCCTCAGCGAATGGTATGTTGATGTGAAGTTTCTTGAACACATCCAGAAACTTACCAAATTGCTTGTCCAGCTTTTATTTTTGCAATCTCTTAGAAAAAGGTGGTGGAGGATAGAGTTGTTTCTCCCCTGTATTACCCTCAGGCAGAGTGTGTTCAACAGTAGTCTTCCTTGGTTCCCCCTCTTTCTCCTTTTGCTTTTCTTCTTCATCTACAACTTCAGCTTCTCCGTCTTTTGCTTTTCCAGCATCAGCAACTTTTCCAGACCTTAATGTGACAGCTTTGACTTGCTCCTTAGCTTCCTTCCTGTCTTGCACTTCAATATCGCTGGGAAGTGTGCCAGGTTGATGATTGAGCAAGGCATTGTCTATTTGTCCAATTTGATTTTCGAAGGTCTTGATCGAAACAGCCTAACTTTTGCACAACAGCTTTAACTCCTCGAAATCAGCACTAGAAGGTGGAGCAGCACCTCCTTGTTGAGGATATGTTTGCCTTTGAACATATTACTGAGGTTGCTGGAATCCAGGTGGATTAAACTGTTTATTTGCAGCTTGCTGATATGGTTGCTGAATAATATTCTGATTATTGGTCCAGCTGAAATTGGGATGTTTTCTGTTATTAGGATGATAAGTAGCGGGCACAGGCTGCTGTGATCGCTGATAATTGTTCACATACTGAACAGATTCATTAACAAGAGAACACTGATCCGTAGCATGAGAGCCTGCACAAAGCTCAGAGACAATAGATATTTCATTGACTCCATAGTTGGCTAAAGAATCGACCTTCATAGATAGCGCTTGGAGCTGCGCTGCAATAGCTGTAGCTGCATCAACTTCCAGAATACCTGCTACCTTCCCAGGCATCATCCTTTGAGTTTGGTTTTGAAACTCGTTTGCAGTCATAGTTTCAATGAGGTTATAGACCCCAGTATAGCTTTTGGCCCACAAGGCGCCTCCAGAAGCTGCATCGAGCATGGGCCTAGATTGGGCCCCCAAACCATTGTAGAACCCAGTGATCACCATCTAGTCAGGCATACCATGATGTGGACACTTTCTCAACATCTCCTTGTAGCGGTCCCAAGTTTCGCACATAGATTCTCCTTGTTGCTGCGCAAACTGAGTAAGAGCACTCCTCATAGCTGCAGTCTTGGCCATTGGATAGAACTTCACCAAAAACTTTTGCGCAAGTTCTTCTCAAGTAGTGATGGACCCAGCTGGTAAAGAATGTAACCAGTCCTTAGCTTTATCCCTCAGAGAGAATGGGAAAAGCCTCATCTTGATAGCCTCATCAGTAACACCATTATACTTGAAAGTACTACAGATCTTGACAAAATTCCTGATATGCATGTTGGGATCTTCATTTGCAGCACCTCCGAAAGAAACAAAATTCTGCACCATCTGAATAGTGCCCGACTTGATTTCAAAAGTATTGGCCTGAATAGCCGGATGAATGATACTTGACTGAATGTCATCAATTTTAGGCCAAGAAAAGTCCATAAGAGCTGTATCAGCTTGAACTATACGATCACCCATTGTTACAGGTTCTTTCTTTTTACTCTCTTTATCTGAATCTTTAAAAACTATCTTTTCCGGAAAGTCAAGAGCTGAATCTATTTCCTCAGATTTATCTAGATTTCTCTTGCGGGTGCGAGAACATGTTTGTATAAATGCTCGCTAGAGTACCTGAAACACAACCGAAAGTAGTAAGTAACAAGTCTTAATCAATGAGTCCTAATGACCACTGATGGCAAGTACATAAACTAAACAAATTAACACCGAGTCCCCGGCAGCGGCGCCAAAAACTTGTTAGGCACAAAGCATGCGCTAAATAAATCACGCAAGTATACGCATTTCCAAGTAATATAGAATGATTTCTAGTTCATTCCCACAGAGATTCTGATTAATTATATTTAATTAACACTTACTCACCAATGTATGATTACTCTTCAATGTCAAGATAATAACAATTAAGGTTGATTAACTAATATTAACTACGAAAATTAAACACTTAAATTATCAATATTAAACACACATGAGACCATAACTTCATTACTATTTCATTCAATAGTTATTGTTATTACCCTTAGCATGTAATGGTGATGATACTAATCGAACAACACGAAACTGATAAACGCCAACTTTCGTTGTACGAATACCATTCTACCAAGCATCCACAATTAAGATAGAAGTTGAATAGGCATCAATTATGTTGAGACCCTATATGTCTACAGAATTTGACAACATAACAATTTAAGCGCAAGTTATTCATTATGATTATACATGGCAAGTAAAACGGTTAGAGTTACCCACTAATCATGCATACAATACATGAACCTATGCTAGCATGGCAAGTTCTAAATCTCAAGATTCACTGTCGCTTCACAAGAGATTAACAAACTATCTTATATATTCACGGCGCACATAAGATGAATAAGCACAACCTATGCTAGATATCATACAATCACCACATACCAAGATATTAAACAATTAACTAAAGAAATCCATAGTAAATCCGCTATGATCCCATGATCATGATTAGCCCATAATAGAACTCATCGTCACCTTGGGTTCATATGAAAATACGATAATAACACAACGATATAAACTAATAAAAATACTTAATAAATAACATAGTACGTCACAAGAGTATTAAGGTTCAAAGAGTAAAGAAAACTAGTATCCACTGTTATAATGAATTAAAAGAATCACAAGATAACGCATGCTTCCTCTTTTTCGTTGTTGTGTGCTAAAACGGTCTTCTTGATCTTCTCTCCTTGTTACTTCTTTTAGAAAACGTCTCCCAATAGGTTTATATAAGAGTCCACAAGAAATAGCGCCAACAGAAGCCCATTCATACTCGAATTATAAAATCCAGAATTTAATTTTCCGCACCCAGGCAGCCGCCTGCATTCACCACGAGGGCGCCTGCTACCAGGCGGTCGCCTGCTCCTTCCAGGCGGGTGCCTGCAACACTTCTGAAAAATTCATATTTTTGCTTTTGATTTTGCTGATTTTTTCGCACAACTCCCCGAGACTGATCCCAAGCACTTCCCTTAGCTTATTTTGATGAAATCCTCCTATCTAAGCAAGTTACACCCTGATATGCAAAAACACTCGAAAATGCGTTAAATACACAAAATACTCGAGTTCAAGACATCATTTCAATCCGTTATGAGACGCACTAAGTGGTATAAAATGCCACTTATCAATTCTCCAAGGATTGTGATCTTCAACATTTTAAGGTCACTTTCATCCATCAAATCCAGGATATACATAATGCCATTCAATCTACAACTAATACAGGCACCAAGCAGCTTCTACAAACACATCTTAATTCTCTACATCTACATCAAATCCAAGGCTTCTAACACAATCAGGATATTACTTCTATTAAAACAGAGATCACTCAAGTGAAGAAGGATATAGCTGATAGATTAGATGAAAAACTTCCAGAAGCTATAATGCTTGATGTTAAAAGACAATTAAGGAAGAACACTGATCTTGCAACTAAGGTGGATTCCTTGGAGAAAAGAATGACAACAATGGAAGCCTCTCTAACGGCTATACATCTACATCAGGAACAACAAACAGACTTGCTTCAAAGGCTAGTGGCAGCACAAACTCCTTCTTCTACTCAACTTGCTGATAATTAAAAGGGGGAGAAAGAAATCTTTTCTAAGGGGAAGAAAGCAAGCTCAATTGTCTTACTCAGTCAAGGGGAATCAAGATGTGAGGGGGAGCAAAAAGTGCTAAATATACAAGTCAGCAAAGTGATTGTGCCAACAATTGCTTTCTCAAAGCCACTAGTTTTGGATAACATTGATCTAATCAAAAGAGTAGTTGAAAAGCTTGAGTTGAAATCAAATGCCAAGATGTTTGATGTTACAGCTCTAGAGAAGGAAATAAAAGAAAAATGGAGAAATAGATGCAGATATTCAACAAAAGTTTGGGCCAATTCAAAATCCAGAAAAAGTCTTCAATCATCATTCTAAAGTCATGAAAATTTCTATGAATGAGATAAGCATGAACTATCTGGAAAGAGGTCAAACTTCCAGTATCAAATCTCCAAAGAAAGATCTCATCATGAAGGCCAAATGGAACTATCCTAAGTTTTCAGACAAGAATCCTATGGATACAGTGTTTGAAACACCTAGACCAGATGAGAAGAAGCTGTTGGGTAGGTCTATTGCATTCTACAAGGATCCAACTGGTTCAGCATTGAAAAGGAGAATTGCTAAAATTTACAGAAATGGTAAGGAGATTTATGTGGTGGTTGGACACCCACTATTTGTGGAAGCTAAGAAGGAAGAGAAAGAATGAATCAGGCTAGAAAAGAAGCAAGTTGCTTTGGATGCTAAGAAGTAAAAGAAAAAGAAAGAACAAGCTTCTATCTTGGCCAACCTTCAAGCTATAAAAACCACAACAGAACTTCTTGTACAACCAACTGTAATTACTGAACCTAATGATCTGAAAATGCAAGAAGAATCACAGCAGAAAAGAAGATTTAGATACAAACTCCATTCCAAGAGGAAAGTGAACTTTAATGATGAGGAATTGGAAGACGAATTTCCTAAAAAGCCTACTACAACAACTCAGGCATCAAAACCCTCGATGGTATTTGAAGAATTCAAAGTGGTTGATCCAACAAGAAACACTCATGGTGAACCAATTATTCCTAATAATGAACTAGTAGACTGGGATAGTTTACCAATTCCTGAGCTAAACTTACCCATTTTCAAGTCAAAGAAGACAAAGACAAGAGCAAGAAAAAAAGTGAAGCCTGTGATTCTCAAATCCAAGACCTCAATCAAAGCTAAGCCTACAGTCAATAAGGGAGACATGCTGTTCATCTGTGACATCAAGGAGTTTTCTGACATAAACCTTTACTTAGATGAATTGGAAAAAGTTAGAGGAATTGATGCTCACAGACATCTTCCTGAAAGGCTGGTATTAAAATACAAGGGAGGAAGAGAGTTCATATGGCCACTTCACAGGATTCTCCAAGAAAGCCAATCTGTTCTGATTAAAGTTTACTCATCCTTCAAAAAGAACTTTAGATACAATGTGACTGCAAGAAGAATGGTTCTAAAGAGGATTGAGAAACTAAGGAGTACTAGAGCCAAATATGCACTTCCAAAAACTCTATCTATTCCCTTTACAGAAAAAGAGTGCATCTAAGGCTCTATTGGCTGATGGAATTCAAGGACGAAAAAGGAGTTAGAAGATTCTTCGGATTGGAGGACCAATTGAGTATCTCTAGCAATGAGACTCTTTTGGAATTGCAGGAAATGCTAGATCTCTCAGAAGCTGATGAACTTGAATTCCACAGACAACTCCAGAATCAAATTGAAGAAAACAACAGAAAGCTTGGGAAGAAATCCAGACAATCAAGAAAATAGATCTATGTGCTCAAACTAAAGGAGCGTCTTGATAACAATTGTGAGAAATTTCTTTGTATACTTTGCATTGTTCAACTTTCAGCAATTTGTAGTACTTATCAGTTTTATCTACTATTTTTCATTCTGTATCTTTAGGATGTTTTGTTATCATCAAGTTTCTCTTAATTTATGGCTAAAATTCCAGTAGACATAAATTGGGGGAGATTGTTAGGAATATGTTGTGTACTTGATGATAACCTAAACAAAACACCTTGTAGATTTAACTTGGTGAATTTTGCAGCACCCGACGGATGATCAATTATAGTCCCAACGGATGATTCAATATAGTCCCGACGGATGACTAATTGATATCCACCGGGTGAGTAGCTTATGTAACAATAATTACTGTAGCACATTTCTGCAAACAACTTTGTATAGATTCTGTAGTAGCTTATGAATCATGTAGACTACTAGTAGATGTGCAGAATACGTTGATTAAATGTAAATATAAAATGTCTTGTAATTCTGCATAAATGAAATAGAGTCAAGTGCTAAATGGCTACCCGATGGATGATCAACAAAGCTACCCAACGGATGATCAACAAGGCTACCCGACGGATAACAAGCATATACCTGACGGATGATCAATTCAAATATCTATTGACAGTGATAACACAGTCACATGCGTTGGGTGTTTGCAAAAGGAATGTGGCAGCCTGTTTAGCAGGGTTTTGAGAACAAAGAAGCATTACCATTTCCATGCTATTATGAAGATATTCAAAGATGCTGGAATAGAGTAGTGAAGTAACATGGAGTTAGACTTGATAGGTTTTGTTTTATTATCTTGTCTTATTACCATGTAAACTTGGTGATATATAAACCAAGTATAGCTAGTACAACAAACTAACTAAGTAAACACATTTTTGGCAGAGAAACATTTGTAAGCTATATTTTGTAGAATTTCTCTGTAGTTTGTTTGTTCACTTGTACAAGCAGCTGTGAGCTATTCAAGGTTCACAGGATTCTCTTGATATATATATATATATATATATATGGTGGATACATTTAAATCCACCAAAAAGTTTTAAAGACTTGAGTTTTTACTACTTTATGTTTGATTTACTTAACTCTGTAATTCCGCACTTTGCAAATCAAACAGTTAGATATAAATTGAGTTAGAACCATTTTTCATAAATCTCAAAAAGAAGCCAGAATTACATTCAACCCCCCTTCTGTAATTCTTGTTGTATTGTTAGGGAATAACAAATGTCCGCAGACTTTTCAGTAGTGTTCAATTCTAGTTTAATGGCAGTGGCCATAGGAGTTTTTGTAGATGTGCAATCCATTAAGTCAAACTTCTTTAAAAGATTATAAATATATTTGGCTTGACTAATGAATATTTTATCACTAACTTGCTTAACTTGTAGACCAAGAAAGTAAGTTAGTTCTCCCATCATGCTCATTTCATATTTACTTTGCATTAATTTGGTAAACTTTTTGCAAAGTTTTTCATCTGTAGAACAAAATAAGAGTTTTGTCAACAGTACTTCTTATGAAATGATTTTCTAAAAGAAACTTTGACAAAGAGTCACACCAAGATTTAGGTGCTTGCTTCTATCCATAAAGTGCTTTCAAAAGATAGTAGACATAATCTGGAAAGTTGGGGTCTTAAAACCAAGAGGCGGACTGACATAGACTTCCTCCTCCAAATCTCCATTCAGAAATGCACTTTTAACATCCATTTGATAGACCTTGAAATTGGCATGGGCTGCATAGGCTAGAAAAATTCTGATGGCTTCAAATCTTGCAACGGGAGCAAAGTTCTCATCAAAATAGCTAAAACACAATAAGGATCCAACAAAGCTTCTTCTACCTTCTTTGGCTCTTTATGTGACATGAAGCTGCTATATAGACATTCTTCTTGAGTTGCTTTTCTTATTTGCACTCTTAAAGATGCATCGCCAATAATTAGTTCAAATGGGTGATCTCTAGTCCATTTTCTTTGTTGTGGTAGATTAGCTCTAGATGAAGAGGCCTCAAAGTTGTCTTGATATGTGACTGAGTTTTGATTAGAAGAAACTCCCCCTGAGTTTGTGGATTTTTGACTTGAGGTTGGGGGCCTTTCTGTGTGTGATCTATATTGACTTTTAACTCCTATTGATGGCCCAACGGATGTTGATCTTAGCCTTTCAACGGATGATGCATTTTTTCTTTCATCGGATGATGCAATTTGTCTCTCGATGGATGTAGAATTATGTGCTTCATTTGTTGCTGACTTTTCTGCATTATCCTTAGAGACTATTTGTTGATCACTTTCATAATCACTATCATTATAGTTCATCTCAACATTGTCAAATTTGAGGCTTTCATGGAAACCTTCATCTTGTAGTCCTTCAATCTTCTTATCATCAAACTGAACATGTACAGATTCCATAACAATGTTGGTTCTGAGATTGTAGACTCTGTATGCTTTTCCAACTGCATACCCAACAAAAATACCTTTATCTTCTTTGGCATCAAACTTTCCATGATGCCCAGTTTGATTCCTTAGAATATAGCATTTACAGCCAAAGACATGAAGAAAGTTTGGTGTTGGCTTCCTGTTCTTGAATAATTGATAGGGAGTCATGCATTTTGCTTGATTGACCAAAGAAATATTCTAAGTGTAGCATGTAGTATTTACAACTTCTGCTTAAAAGTAAGTTGGTAACTTTGATTCTTCTAGCATTGTCCTTGCAACTTCAATAAAAGATCTATTCTTTCTTTCTACCACTCCATTTTGATATGGAGTCCTTGCTGCTGAAAACTCATGCATGATACCATTTTCTTCAAAAAATAACCTCATTACATAATTCTTGTACTCAATTCCATTGTCACTCCTGATTCTTCTAACTTTGAGATCAGGATGATTGTTGACTTACCTTATATGATTGATAATGATTTCACTAGCTTCATCTTTAGATTTTAGGAAATATGTTCAAGTGAACTTTGAGAAATTATCCACAATCACTAGGCAATATCTTTTCTTTGAGATTGACAACACATTGACTAGTCCAAACAAGTCCATGTGTAATAGTTGTAGTGGTTCTTCAATTATGGATTCAAGCTTCTTTCTGAATGATGCGTTGATTTGTTTCCCTTTTTGACAGGCATCACACAGTCCATCCTTTAAGAACTCAACTTGAGGAATGCCTCTTACAAGATCTTTCCTGACTAATTCATTCATAGTCTTGAAGTTCAGATGGGACAGTTTCTTGTGCCACAGCCAACTTTCATCTTGACTTGCTTTGCCGAAAAGATAAGTAAGAATTTGCACTTGATGTTTGCTAGATACACATTTCCTTTTTCTCACTCCGGTGAGAACCACTTTGTTGTTCTTTTTGTATGTAGAAACACTAGCTTCTGAATTGAATGTTACTAAATTGCCCTTGTCACAAAGCTGGCTGACACTCAAAATATTGTATTTGAGTCCATCTACTAGAACAACTTCTTCAATAATGTCATTATCTTTATAAATCAAGCCATATCCCATAGTATACCCTTTGATGTCATCTCCAAAAGTAATACTTGAGCCAGCTCTCTCCTTAAACTCAGTGAGCATGGTAGAATCTCCAGTCATGTGCCTTGAGCATCCACTATCCAGATACCATAAATTCCTTCTGTTTCCCTGCACACATCAAAATCAAATCAAGTTGATTTTGGTACCCAAGTTTCCTTGGGTCCTGCCTTGTTAGCCTTCTTTTTAGGTTTCTTAGGCTTGTCCTCATTTGACTTAGGTGATTGAGATTCAACCTTGGTCATTAGAGTAGGGCTTTGAAAATCATTCATAATTGCAGAATTATCATGCACAGGTTGGTTAACATGAAATGGCATATTATGTGTAAACATGTTATTCCAGTATGGCATGCTAAATGGCATTTGAGTCTTATTAAATGCAACTTAGTAAGGATTTTATGCAAATGGCATATTGAAAAATTATGCATTCAAATTTTGTGCAGGCATAACATTCATAGGCATTATGGGCATGTTGGGAAATGAGGAAGGTGCAGACATAGGTGTAGGCACAGCAGATTTGCAATTAATAGACAAATGATTAACACTACTGTACTTAACACAGATTTTTCTAGGTGCATATTTATCAGGTGTATAGTTGTTATGTTTAATAATTCCTACTTTCCCATTCCTGTTATTTTTCTTTTTGGATTCTTTCTTAACCTCAATTTTCTCCAATCTGTCATTCAATTGCTTCATTGATAAATGACCCACATTAACTCTTGTGTTCTCCTTGACTTGACTTGATTCTCCTGTAACAAAGTTATTGGAAACTGATCCATATTTCTCATTAAGTTTAGACAACTTGGCTTTGCTAATTGGTTCTCTTTCACTCGACGAATGTGGTTCCTTTTTATCTCTCGATAGATAATCTTCATTATCCGTTGAAAATCCTTTTGCCGAAGTAGAATCCAGTTTCTCCTTGCTCTTTTTCCAGGCTTCTTCACAGAATGATTCTATATGTTGAACTTTAGCAATTTGGGTATGAACACCTCCTGATGACTTTCAGGCCTTGATTACCTCTTGCTCTCGTTTTAGCTGCTTGTCTCAAAATCTCTTTTTTCTTCAAAGATTCAGTCAGTTCCTCCATAGCAATTCTACACTATATCTTCAGTTTCTCAAACTCAACAAATTGAGTTTCTAGCACGGTATTTCTATAACGTCTGAGAAATATTATGTAATTATTTTTCTTAACGAATAATTATTATGTGATTTTTATGTGAATCTTCGTGAATTATTTGATGATGGATAAAAATATTTGGATGTTTATTTCTGATAAAAATTAGATATTATAATTTTTAATATTCAGAATTAAATATAGGTAATTTTGGTATTTTTCTGGTAATTTTTGGATCATTAATGATTTTATAAGGATTTATAGAATTGATAATAATTATTTTTACGTAATTATAAAATTACTTTTAAGAATCAGAAATCGTCCCACTTCAACCATTTTTGCGTTTTTACAACCCGAAACTCTTCCGAAAACTCCTTTATAACCTAATCTGATAATTCTGAACACTTTTCATGTTTTGACTTTTTCGATCCGGGGTACGGTTTGGCCTGTATGAGTCCCGGTGTGAAATTTTCGATATGTTAATCATTTTATAGATCGATAAAAATTTGTATTCTCAGAAGGCGAGATATTACTACCTCGTTTTTGTGTAAAGTGTTTTATAGAAAGTTCTGTTTTGATAATTATCCAAGTCTGGTATTAAAATTGTATCGTCGTTTTAGTTACTTAGTGGCTAAGTAACCTATTTTCAGATCCGATATGTAAATATAATTATTGAATTATTAAACAAATAAAATATGTGATGGTTCTTTCAGCTATGTGTTGCCGTATTATTAATTGTTTGTGATTTGTTGGATGCGGAGATTAATTTTGTAATTAATTATCGAGCTGTATGAACTTAATTCATTTTTAAAATGATTTTATTGAATATTTATTCTTATAAATGCTAAAATTGTTTCTGAAATTATTTTTGTTGTTCTATAACTTTATTTATTATTTTTAGGGGTTTATCAAATTTAGAAATCAATATTTTATTAATTATTAAATTTTAAATGATTTTCTGACTTCATTAAATTGTAAAATCAGGTATTTAATTCCAGAATGCTTCAAAGATCATGAAAATTTTATTTTATTAAGTTTGGAATATTTAAATAATTTTAAAATTATTTCGGAAACTTTCTGGCTTTTATTCACCTACACATTTATTCGTTAAATTGTTAAATACGGGTCTGATCTGTAACGACCGAGGAATTACGCTTGTATTATATTATAATAATAATAAATTATGTGTATTATTATGTGATTAAATGTGTTAAGTCGTTGAACCCTAACTGCTATGTGTTATGTGTTGGTTGTTTTGATCCAAACGTGTTTTGGATATTTATTGAGCGTTCTATCGTCAGTTATATATATTATATCAAAACCTGTACAGCTCAAAACTATGTTTTAAAAGCCCGTATTTCAAACAAAATCATTGGCCCTATTTTGCCAAAAATGCCCTATACCGTATAGCTATTCTGAACCCCTAGACGTTTTACAAATTGACCTTTTTCGCGAAAAACGACTTTTCCGGACCCCTTCGGGTACCAAAAACCCCACAAAAATCATATTCTTATTTTTATATGATTATGAAATTATCATATATCATTTTTCTTTGTATTTTTGTATTTTTCACAATTTTTGGGAATTTTTAGTATTTATTTTGTATTTATTGGATATTTAAAAATTCATTATTAATACCCAAAAATTATAAAAATTGGGGCCAAATATTTTTATTAGGAGTGTAATTAGACCCTTAATTTTACTTAGGGGTATTATTTTCATAAATATAAATACCTGAATTACTATTAATTAAATCAGTTAATTATAATTAAAAATCAGAAAATAAAAAGAAAATCAGAAAAGGGAATTAGGGTTAGGGTTTGTGAAGAACAGAGCAGGAGGATCAAAGGCAATTTTGATCGTGATTCCGGCATCCAAATCGAACGTGTGAGTACTCGTTTTGAAGCTTGTGATCTGTACTTTCTGTTCATGTACTTATTTTCATTGATCATTGAGTTGATTTTTGATTGGTATTTTCGGGTTTTAATTTTGAATTCGGGTTTGAATTTCTAGTTGTTGTTTGATGTTATGGTTGTTAGAGACGTTTAGATCGTCGATTTTGGAGTCGAACGACACCGGTTTCGTCGATTTTGGTTGAGGTTTTAGCATCGTCGGAAAAGCGGCGACGCCGCTGTTGTTCTTCGTTTTCCGGTGACGACGTCGACGACTGGAGAAGAAGGAAGGAAGGAGAAGGTGTCTGTGTTGCGGTGCACCAGAAACGGGGAAGAAACAAGTTTGAATCACACAATTTGGTCATGTTTTTGTCTCGCCGGATTTTCGCCGGGAAACGTCGCCGGCCTCGGATTCTGGGTTGCTGGGGTGTGTTCTTCGCGACCCGGGTTCGACCCGGTTTGTAACCCGGTTTCGACCCGGGTTTGATCCTAAAAACCCTAATCTGGAAACCTGTGTTATGTTTCTGATATATTAATTATTTATTATATTTTCTAAAATCAGAAAATCAGTTTTAAAAATTCTAATAATTAATTAAAAAAATTAGTTTTAAATTCTGAAAAATAGTATTATTAATTTCTAAATTATTTTATTAATTTATAAATTCTAATTTAATTATTTAATTATTTAATTATTTATCTAATTATTTATTAGTTATCTAATTAATTAATAATTAGGTAATTAATTAATAATTAGGTAATTAATTAATAAATAAGGATTAAAAATAATTAAATAATATGATTAATAATTCGATAATTAGTTATTATTACGAGTAATAATTCGATAATGGGAATTATTATTCGAGCGATAGTTATTCGAATAATATTGTAGTGATTATTTGTATCGTATAATTAAATACCGATAATTAATTGATTAACGAATCGTATAAGTTTCAGTAATAATGTAATAAGTTCGATAATTATATGAGGATTGCGAGTAGCTCGTATTTATACGAGTAATTAATCGTTGAGTTAGATTATAATTCGAACACATAGTAGATATTCGATAAATAGCGTATCTGTTAATAGAATCGATCGATTATTTGTAAATAATCGATCTAATCGAATAAATATCGATACGTTATAAATATTATAATAAATTGTGATTAATCCTGATAATTAGAGATTTATTATTATTCAATAGGCAATTATTAATTATTTATTAGTTATTTATTTATTCAATATTTAAAAAGGTGATTAATTATTTCGATAATTAATCACATAATTTTCAATAAACCGCAACTTCTTCATTTTAACTCCAAAAATTATAAAAAAATTATTTTTGACTTTGATTTTTCTTAAATAATTATTTAAAAATTATTTTAGGATTTAAAAGGTTGTAATAATTATCTATATTGAATAATAAATTGAATTATCAGTGTTTAATTCATAACAATTCAACCGTTAGTCCGATTTAAGTGAAACGAAGACCCCTAGACTCAGAAAAATGAGACGAATCCAATAAAAATGGTTGTAAGTTATAATTTATTCTGAAAAAGAGTGGTTTGTTGATAACTGATAGTTTGTAGGTCCTAGTAGGGATATAATTGAGCCGAATAAATCCCGAAAAATTATAATAAAATCAGATAAGACTAGTAATGCAGGTATAAGCCTAGAATTGATTCTAAAAATAATTATAAATCTAGAAATTAATTATGTGCTTTATGTGTTACGTGTTATATGTGATTATGTGCATAAATGTGTTGTGTAAATATATATATATATATATATGCGAGTCAGATAGAAACGCATGGGTAGACTGATAAGGTTGCGTGATATCAATTCAAGATACACGTATATAGTAAATTATCTAAACACCTATCTTTCCATGATTTGTTCAGTGTTAGCAAGGCAGAGCAAGCTAGGGTCAGAAGGCAGTAAGTTAAACCAGGTTAAGTACGCGCAAGGCAAGTTTTTCCCCTATTCTAAATTCAGAATAGTGATTTATATTTCCTTTCTATCGTATCAATTCTCTTTGATAATTATTGTTCATATACACTGTTACCCATTTATATCACTTGTTCCATTTCATTTCAATTCTTGATTTACCCAATTTATTGAATTCCCTGTTCATATTTCAATTCCTTTACCCTATATATATTCTGGTATATCCTGGTGTTGGGATATATCAATAGCATACCGATTGTTCCGGATGCTCAGCCTTGGACTGGATGGTTACTATAAAGGCTGGGTTTTTCCCAGACCATTAATTAATAGGCCATAGTTGCCTGAGTACTCCTTATGTTGGTTGGGTCTATGCAGTTGGGTATAGATCCGCACTATATTCTGACTGATCAGCAGATTATAGTGCATATGTTGGTTCTTGTTTCCAGTCTTGTTCATTTGGCACTCGCCATCATTGGCAAATTATTATCATATACAGATACAGATGGTTGTTCAAACCAGCAGCTTATTGGTTTATTTATTTCTCTTTATTTCTCTCTCTTTATAATATATATATATATATTGTTGCAGGCTTGTTGAGCAATTTTGGCTCATTTCTTTTATTGTCACTCCTATTGTTTTACAGTTAAGGTAGAGAATGAAACCCATCAGGACCCGCATAGTCAAGAAGCGAGTCAAGCAGCGGGACCCTCTTATACCAAGAGTGTTCCTTCCTATTCCCGAAGAGAGCTTTGAATTGCCAGATCAGGTGTAGCAGGATAAGTAGTAATGTTGGGTTGAATAAAAGTTTTGTGTAGTTTGAATAAAAGATTGCGTAGTGAAACTGTAGATAGAATAAAGTTTTGTAATAAAGAGAGTTCTTGAGACAAGTTTTATTTAGTTGGGTTTGTAATAAAGTGTAGTGCATGATTCTTGTTTCCAACCTCAACCCTTAAAAGATCCTGAGTAGTGATAGTTCGGGGTAATTATTATATTAATATTCCGCTTGTGCAGGTATAGTTGGTAATTGTTGTTAATAATGCCCCAAATCTATACCCCGGATTTGGAGGATGTTATATGGTCTACGATTTGAAAATATCTTAAAAATGTTATTTTTATTAATTTTCAATATTTGGAGATTTTAAGAAATATTTAGAATTATTTTGAATTATTGTAAATATTTCCGATGAATTGTTTTTGCACGCTATACGTAATAATACATTCGCGATTCAGGAACGAGACCGGATAACAACGGAAATAAAATAAAGAAAGAAAAAAAATGATATAACAAAACCCCCACCCCCTTTCTCCATTGCTGCCGCCTGTGCTCAAACTCTCTTCGATTTCTTTTTCTTTCTCTCTATCCGCCGAATCTCTCGAGTCTCTCTCTCTTCTCGTCCACCTGAAACCTCTGTTATGGTGAGTGGTTGCCTTTGTTTTCTATTCAGGCCGCCCCGTTGCCGCCGACTCTTCGGCTGGGTGACGGTTGTGGCGCGTGTTCATGCTTCGCGTGTGTATCTCAGTCTGTATATGTGCGTCTGTGCAGTCATCGATGCATGTGTATGTGTTGTTAGTCCTCTGTGTGAGCTTGTGCTTTTGCTCCGATTAATGGTTGTCGATTCTGTATTTTTCCGGCCGCCCGCGCGTGGTTGCGCGTGGTGGCGGGGTATTTTCCGATTGCTGCCTGTTGTATGCGCGTGTTTGATTTGGATTTTTTTAATTATTTTATTATACTTAATTTCTGCAGAAAAAAATTAATTAATTGATTGGTTAGTGAAAATAAACATATTTTTATGCGGGGATTATTTGATAGATCGTTGAAATACATGTCGGACATCCGTTATAAATATGAACCCGCGAATTTTACCGCCGTCGGCGATGAGCCTCGGCGAGCCGACGGTGGATGGTGATGATTTTTATCCGAGTCCTACGTTTATAAATGAAATAAAATTAGTTGTAAAATAAATTTCGGAATAAAAAATGAATAATAATAATTAATAAAGTAAATTCGTATTGGTGGACGGGATTTATGAAGTGGATTGTGAATTATATTATATTGTGTTTGTTGTTGTGATTGACGTCGAATTACTCGACGGGTTGGCCGATAAACAAAGGAGACGCTGCCCGATTTTCGGGAAATTAATTCCGAAAATACAGGGACGTAACCTATAATTATTGGAGACGTCTAATAACCATATATAATCATATTATATGAACTTAATTGCGGTTGAGACAAGATAATTTATAAATAATTTATTACCCTATTTTTCAAAACGACGAGTATACGTATTTTCCGAAAAGAAATACCCAACCAAGTTTCAAAGATGTGGACCATAATTGCTATGTGTATTTTAATAATACATATAAATATGAGTTCGGTTATGAAATCGTATGGGTAGAATAGGATAGCGATTTGATGTTAAGCTTAAGCGATTATCTGAATTAGGGTATTTCAACCCTGTAGGTCCTAGACTGAAAACCCGAGTATCAACATTGGACTAGGAATGATCTAGTGATTAGACGTCGAGATCAATGAAGTTCCAATCGAAGAACCTGAGTGTTGGGATCATATCCAAAGTGGGATAGTAGTTTGACGATAAAACCTGAGCGTTCAAGTTGAACCAAAGTCAATTAGCGATAGCGGTTAAAGCTTATCGAGGCAAGTATTCCTGAACTTTCTTTTAAAATACTGTAATTATTTCTTCGTTCATATTCTAAGTTCAGAACAGTTAAATGTTTTACATTTCGCTGTAATTACTCTGATTATGCATGTTCTTTTCATTATTGTTCCTATAATTCGATTGTTCTTTTGAGCAAATACCCATTCTTTCGGGTTATTTATGAACCCTGAATTGGGATGTTTTGAATTCAAAATGATTTGACATCAAAATACTCCACGGGCTGGATGATAATGATGTATGGGATTAAGTTTTACTTAGTCCTAAGGACCGGAACATGACCAGTACCTTGAGATGGGCCGTAGTGCCTGGGGACCCGACTAGATCTATACATGTAGGTATAGATCTGCACTGTATCCTGACTGATCAGCAGGATATATATGTGAACTAGTGTCCAGTCTAATTTGTTGTTGATCGCCATTAACGGCATTCTCTCTCGAAAGTTTTATGATTCCAAAAACCGGACAAAACTCTGATTCGGGAAAGGGATCTCGGAATCGCTTGTCACTTTTGGATTTATACCTAAGGGCTGTTAACAGCCAAGGTTTAGTCGCTCAACTCCCTCGAATAAATAAAACTATTTAAAATTGTTTAAATATTTTATCCGGGAATTTTCCTTTGTTATTAATATTTGGAACTCAAAATTATATACTTGCTGGGAATTTTTGGCTCACTCTTGCTTTGTAAACGCTTATTTCTTCCAGAAGCAGAGAAAGATAAAAGTGAATAGCTTTCGTTAGACAGCAGAAGTTAGAGAGATCTCCGCTGCGAAAGGACGAAGATGTGAGATAATAAGACACAGACATTAGCATAAAGGTATTTAAACTTATATTCTAGTTATTGTGAGTTATAAAAGGTTAGATTCTTGTTTCATACCATAACCTGTAAACGATCCGGTTTCTAGGGGTTAATCGAATATTCTTTTATTTTATGTAAAGATTATTTAGTGACACCAAATCTTGACCCCGGTTTTGGGTTGTTACAAGTTGGCATCAGAGCCAGGTTATTGGTCACTGAAATAAGAATAGATGAGGGTAAGATAGGAGTGATAGGCCATATAAGATAGGAAAGAGCTAGGCATGCTCATGTTAAGTGAGTTTAGTGCGAATTAGGGTTACCAGGGCCGATATGGAATTGGTAAACCAGGATTGTTGAGGGAAGTGTAAGGAAAATATCACAACGTTATTGGCATATTGATCCTACAATAATGAGGAATCGACGGATCGACAAAGACTGGGTGTGATACCCTATTTTTTATATGGTTTTAAAGAAAATACGATTGATTTTTATGAGAACTTTGTGTAAGGGAATCTAAGCACGTATTAGTATGATTTAACTTAGAATTAGGTAATAGGACGAGCTCCACGTCGAAGGAAACGAGTTGATGGAAGCTGATGAAGGGCCAAAGTTGCAAGCTGCAAAGGCATCACTGTTGCGAGAAGATTCTTACCACATACCAGGCGCTGCGCGAGAAATGATATCTACCTTCCTAGGTATAGGTAAGATTAGCAAGAGGTGCGACCCTATCTACAGATAGAACATCGAATCGTAAGCGTAGTTGTAAGCATAACGTCAAGGACGATGACAAGAATGTCAAGGATAGTACCAGATGTCAGCGTGGTGGTAGAATTGGAATAAAATGATATATAACGGTGAATGAAGTTTTGTAGACTAAAAAGTGCGAGCAGAATCCAAGGAGAAATAGAAGATGTATCAAGGTGGAGAGACCCTTATATGGGCATTCTTTTAATTAGATATTCCATTAACGGATTATAAGAATAACAAGTAACTTATATAGTAATGACGACCAAATATTGATTTTCAAAATTTTAAAATGAGTTTTCGAAAAAGATTTTCTTAATAAACTTTCAGAAGATTTTTGCATGAAATAAGTTCTACAATTTAGTTGTCGAATTACTACTTAAGTTCTTATTATTATAAATAGAAAGTGATCCAAAAAGAAGAATGAATTTGGACTCATTATTGTTAATTTTGAGGACCAAGTAGAACCACTAGTAAGAAGAAAGTTTAAAGTTTTTCGTGAAAGATGAACATAAATTTTGTTTAATAATAATAATGATTGAATCAACATGTTAAAACATTATTTACCCAATTCATATAAGTTGTTAAAAATTTAATAATATTCGTGATTCGAGCGGTTAGAGGGTGATTGAAGGAATCGAAAGAATCTTCCAGATGATTGGAGAATAATAATGTTCCTATCGACGAAGTTGAGAGGTGGCGGGATCGATTGTTATTCTACGCGGCATAGATAAAGTCGGAAGTAATAATTATAAATTTCGTAAGGATGCGCGTATGGTCGAATCATTAAAATATTTGAGGTGAAGGCATTTTCAAACAACATTCCAAGCAATGATGTGACTTGAACTATGAATCTCTCATTCGAATGGTTCCTGAAGGCATACGTAAGTGAAGCGTGGAAGGTGATCAACACTGACATTCTTTCTTCTAATACGATGGCATATGTTCTTCTTGATTCTTGAGTACGTATAAGCTCTTCTGTTGATAAATCATAGGAGATGAAAACGAAAGAAAATTTATTGTATTTCTTCTAAATTATTTCTCTTCTCAAATTATTGATTCCTGATTAAGACAAACAGTGTTGTGGTGTGACGCTTTGTCAAAATGACGAAGAGTCGGGTGGGACGCACCTAATCATGTGTTGTATGCCATATAGTGCAAAAGACTGGCCATCTTGAGTACGAATATGGTTGTCTCATTCTTCACTTGTTTTTCTTCCTTCAGTTTACTGACTTACAAATTCTCTCAATCGTTTGTTGCATTGTTATTTCTTATTCAATTTTTCAATCAAAATCATATTCACAAACTCTCCTCTTGCGTAGAGTCTATTCTCTGACAATTACAAAAGAAATGGAATAGTCCCGTGTGACAGGTAGAATTACGTGTCGAAGGAAGATATGATTGCAAGCCGATAATGGTGGACATTTGCGAGCAAGGAAGAATGGATACACCGACAACACGGTCATGACAAAGATATCAAATTAGACAGTTGTTCGTGTTACGAGGATCTCATCAGTATGGTAGATTACGTTAATGTGATGCACTTCAAATCAGAGGACTTCGACGTGAAATGAATGGTTAGTGAACTGTAACAAATAAATTAATTACAAAATAAGGAGTAAAGTTACGTGCGTCAGATAAAGCAAACGAGTATCAGGATGACAATCAAAGATCAAGAAAATTTTGAACAACAATTCAGATAGGAAATTAATATGTGAAGCATCCCTTCGTCGCGGTAAGATATTTGTTGTGAAGATTCAAGATAGAAGGAATCTTAATTGCAATCAAATTTTGAACGTGTTCTTCAAGGAACTGTGAGGTTCTCCAATTTGAGTAAATAAGTTATGGTGAATTGGATACCCATAACTGGACCAGTGACGAAAGTTTGATGCGGAACCATAAGTGGAGATGAAGCAAAGGTGACTCGACTGTGAAACCTTTTAAGAAATAATGATATAACGATTAAGTTTCCACCAGATTGTGACGATAATAATATAGACCATGAGCGGTTATTAAAAGATAAACCGATTAATAATGGTCAGAAATAAATTAAAAGAATCGCGAAATCAAATTTTAAGTTCATTAATAACAATTCATAATATTCTGAAAGAACTGAGAAAGGTATGGTTATGTTAATCATTGTTGGTGTAAGACCCAATTCCAATTAAAAAGATATATGTTATGCCAGTCAGATGCTGATCAAAATGATATAATGTGAATTGTGGCGAATTGATAATTTGGTTGATGGAAGTGGGTGGATATGATTGTGGATGATTTGGTTGATTGATAATATCGGCTTGAGTCCGACTGGTAGTCGATGATATAGGGGTAGTGCTGCCCAAATTTTCAAAAATTACCCTACATTTAAGGATAAAGAAGTATATTCTCATTCCCAGTTGTACTCCAAATGATTGCGATCTCGGGTCTTGGGAAAAGTTGTTATGACCAAACTGACTTTATATAATTGGTCTTTGATTCCTGTTAGCTAGTCAACACTTGGTTTAAATGATCAGTTAAAAGAGTTAATTGATCAACTTTACCAACTAATGGTTAGCTAAATGGAGATCGATTCCAATTAGATTGAGTCAAGCTCTAACATCATTTTCAGATCCGAAATCAAAGCGATTAGCAATTTGGAGGAAGTAATGGCATAGCAGAAGTTGAAAGTTTAGTAGAATTAGCGGGATGTTGCTGCAGACATGTGTGAGGTTTATCTAGATGAATACGCCCTTTTCGATAAATAAGAGGAACAGAAAGTTATTGGTACATGCTAGTAAGAAGAATATTTTCAAGAACTGAAGGTGTAAGACAAAACAAAGAGATGTTATCATCTGTGATGACGTTCCAGGAAGGACCCGAATGTATACTCATGTCAAATGGTAATTGAATAGAAGTTGTTGTAAGTAGTGGGAAACTCGCAAATCCAAGTATCCAATTTAAGGCAGAGACTGACGAAGTGCGCATGTGAACTCAGGAAAAAAAGACGTTGATCAATGAGGGAAAGTCAAATACGCGATCCGTGATGAGTTAAGCAAGGCTAAGAGAATAGCTACCGACGAATTTCGATAATTCTGTTAGTCAGAATTTAAATATTATAAATAAAAACTTTTCTTCCAGTATTAACCCCAGATTTGACCTATCTAATAATGAACAGATTAGTATTATCAAGAAAAAAAAAAGAAATTCCTTATGTTTAAAAGAGATAATAAATAACAAAAATGAAGAACTAATGAAGAAAAGAAGTGGAATCAAAAGGATGATAAAGAAATTTTATTAATAATCCTGGATATATGCAAGTTGTGAACGTCGGTTGTGCCAGAACTGATAGGAGAATGAAGTGAAACGCTGATAATTGGAGATAGGAATTTGTTCCAAGAATGCATGTAAACAGGGAAGATTAAACTAAGGTACTGATGGCAAACTGTTAGAGAAGAACATTACAATGAATCTCATGTCGGAATTCTTTAAAATTAAAATGAAGTCCCGGAGGTTCGAACGAATGATTTACCAAGGTTACCTCAGGGAATGAGGTAAGAATTTCTCGTCGATTACTGCACAGAGTCAAGCTGGTGTCAAAAGCCCTGTATCTCAATAGGGATGAAACAATAATTGAAGGAAAACTTCAGAAATGTGAAATGAAAGAATAATGAAATAAAGAGTGTTTTGCGTTGTACACAAAAGTGATCATGGGAAAAAGAAGAATGGAGATATGAAGTTAGGCATCGATTATCAGAAATTGTAAGTCTGAAGATTAAATGAACATAATGTACCAGGAGTATTTAGATAGTGTAATTGTATTTATTGATAACATCCTCGCTAATACAAGGACTAAGGAAGACCAAGTTGAACGCCTGAAGATATGCCTGCGAAGAGTTGAAAAATAGCAACTGCATTCTCAGCTTCAACGGTATGAATTCTGGTTATAATTGATTATGAGCTATGATTGCTTGGTTAACTACCAACCCGGAAAGGTCCATTTAGGGATAGATGTTTTGAATAGAAAGGGAAGAGTGAATACCATTAAGATTGTTGGGAAGTGGTTAAAGGAATTTGAAAAGTTAGAAATTGAAGAACAAGTTTTGATCCGGCTTCTGGATTATACCGATACTTACTTTGTTGTTAGATATCAAAGGTGGTATTAATATAGATGATTGATGTTGACTTCAGTATGGAATGTTATGAGCATCAAAGTTCATATTGATATCTAATTTGATATGACAACAAAATGAGTATTAGTACCCAAGAGTTCGGTTTGAATAAAGTTATGATTCATTCCATTCCAAATTAATATATTTTCTTTCGGATAGTAAAAGATTCTCGCTCGATGAATATACTTGATAGTGATTGAAAAGAAATGAAGTATACTACAAAGTGGGGAGTTAGATGTAATTGCCGAAATTTTCCTTTAATTTTTAGTTTTTGAATAGATATTGGACATTTCGAAGCAGAAGATGCCATGAGCTCAGTATATCGGAACACAGATGAATGAAAGGTACTAGAGATCGATTAAAGATTCTCGAATATGATTAGAAAATGATCATAGGCCAGACTAACCGAATAGAAAGGAGACATGAAAAGTAAAGTATAACAGTCAGTGAAAATAGAAATTTCATAAACACGAACTATTAGAAGTGGAAAGAAAAGAAGGTTAGTGCAAATTAAGTTAGTTCTTTGAAACAGTGGAGATAGATAAAATAATTGTGAATGAGTTGTTCTTGTTTGTCATAGGTATAATGAGTTCATAAGACATCATGTGTTGTTTCCATTCATGTTTTGATCTTTAAACTCTTAGTCTGTCAAGAGCATGCTTTGATACTAATTATTATTTCCAAACAATCTAACAAAAGAATTACAGAAAGGGGGTTCAATGTAATTCTAGATTTCTTTTCGAAAATATAAGAAACTCTACTCTCAAAATATATGTTGTGTATGAATATGCAAAAGTGCAGAATGAAATATGATTGTATTCAAAATATAAAGGTAACTAAACACAAAGATTTAAAACATTATGGTGGATTGAACTTTCCATTAGAGATATATTTTGAATGAGAACCTCTGTGATGCAAGATTCCACACAGCTGTTTACAAGTAAATACAAAGAGAAAAACGGAGAAATTCTTAATAGATTATGCCTTATCTATTTCTCAGTTCTTTCGATCGATATTTTTTACTTGCTACTCTTGGTTTATATATCACCAAGTTACATGTGAAAATGATAAACTATAAAACAAAACTGTCTAAGTCAAATCACATGTTTCTTCATTTCTCACATCCAGCATCTTTGTATTCTTTAAGTTACCATGAAAATGGAAATGCTCCTTTTTCTCAAAATCCTGCTAATAGGCTGCCACATTCCTTTTCTATACAATCACCCATATGACTGTCAAGTCATTATCAACTCCTATTTGTATTTGTTATCCGTCGAGAATCTGTTGGATCATCCGTCAAAACTCTATTGGATCATCCATCGAGACTCTATTGGATCATCTGTCAAATGGGACTTGGTCATCCGTCGAAGCCTTGTAGAAATATCCATTGAAAGTATTTCCATAGTAGTTGACTCAATTTCATTTATACAAAATTACAAGGCATCTAATATATACAATTAGCCAATCTATTCTTCATATCTTTCTTGTAGCCAACATGACTTAGAATATCCTACAACTTCTAATTCTCTAAGACATTACAATACACAAGAATGTGCTACAAAAACTATATAAACTTAAGCTACTCTTTCAACGGATGACAAGTAAGATTATCCGTTGAAAGCTACAAATACACTTATTTAAATCTTTTTAAGGTGTTTTGGTAACATATCATCAAGCCTACAACATATTCCTAACAGTTTGTACTAATCCAGATTCAAAATCTACCACTGCTCACATGTGCACATCGTAGTGTTTTATTTATTATCCTACTCTAAGGTTAGAGTAGGACTGGAAGATAAATCGGAAGGTGATGATTTATAGGATTATAGTTGATTTAGATATGTAAAGTGTTAGAATTATATTGTATCATATCTTGTAATTGATATAGGACTGATTTGCAGCTGTGTAGTATATAAACACAGAATATGTTATCACAATATGGTGTGCAGAATTCTAGTATTCGTATAACCTGGAAGCTCTGACGAATATTGTTCTTGAGAGATTTTGTAAAAGATTATCAAAGATCAATATAAACTGTTATTTGATTCATCTGTTCTTACTTTACATTCAAAATACATCGATTTGTTTAGTAATTGTATCCTACCCTCCTTAAACAATTACTTTACTGGGCAACAAGTGGTATCAAAGCGGTCAAATTAAACTGTTAATTTGCAAAGGTCAAGATGTCTGGAAGTAGGTATGAAAGCATGAAAATTCTCATCCTGAAGAAAGCTATAACTCTACATGGAGAGTAAAGATATTGATGTTCCTTGAATCTATTGATCTTATGTTGATATCATCAAAACAGGACCTCCATAGCCTATGGAAACTATAGCTATGACTAGATGCTCCTGAACGATTATGTCATAAAGGAAATTCAAAGTGGTCAGATCTTAAAAAAGCTACAATGCTTAAGGATGCTTAAGTCAGGAATATCTGCACAACAGTTTGGACAATGTGATGTCAAAAAGAGTTATTGCCTGCAAGACTGCAAAGGAGATATGGGATGCTTTGGAGACACAGTGCCAAGGTACAATGGCAATAAAGAAAAATAAAAGAGCTGTACTTGTGGAAGAATATGAGCAATTTGATACCAAGGCTGATGAGTCAATTACTGACATATATGATAAATTTCCGATACTGTTTAATGATCTATCATTGGTTGGAAAATAATATGAAAGAGAAGACTCAAACACCAAGTTTCCGAGAGCTCTTTCAGAAGATTGGGATACTCAGGCCTCAATAATCAGGCATCAATATGATTTATTCTATGACTCTGGATGATGTGTATGAGATGCTGAAAACTCATGACTTGGAGATCTAGCAAAGAAAGAATATAAAAGGTAAGAGGATGAAGGTTGTGGTCTTAATGCTGAGACTCACAAAGGCAAGAAAAAGATGAGTTAGGGGGAAAGGAGAAGGAATATTTGGATGAGTCAAATACTGGATGTATTAAATCCTGACACAGATACCGACGAGGATTCTGAGATTGATTTGGATGATCCTCAAGTGGTTGAAATGGATGCAATGCTTGTGAAATGCTTCAAAAGGATGAGGTTTGCAAAACCACAAATAAAGGGTGGTTTTAACAGAAGGTTCTCTAGTCAAGGAAAAGACAGGTTTAGCAAGAGTGATGGTGAGTACAACAAGGAAAGGAAGTTTGACAAGACCAAGGTGACATGTGACAACTGTAATGAAAGGGGACATCTGGCTAATGAGTGCCCCAAGAAACTAGAAAAGCTTTGGTCACAACAAACTCCAACAAAGAATGGATGGATTCATCAGGAACTGACAATGATGATGATGTTATGCACTCATGGAAACTCATGGAGAGAATGCCTCAGAAACTGATAAGGTACCTTCAGTTACATTTCTTGTTGATATTGATAATTTGTCTGAACTGAAAACTTTCTCATAATCTTTGCATGTTACTTTTAAAAGTATGACTATTGAATGTGATAGTTTGATTGATGATAATAAGAGGTTTAAAGAAAGAAATGATTTCTTAGAAGTTGAGTTAGTTTGCATGCATGAGAATGAAAAGGCATGTAAGAAGGCACAACATAATGAAACTCAGATAAACATTAGGTATTCCAGACTGGAGAAAGTTTTAGAAAAGGAAAGAGAGGTGTTTAAAACATGGATGACCTCAGGAAAGAAAGTTCATGATTTCATTAGTGATAAAAATTGGAAAGAATGTTTAGGTTATAACAAATTTGCTGATAGAAATATTAATAAATCCATCAATAACACTACTCTAGTTAAGTTTGTTGGAACTTATGAAAGTGGAGTTGAGTCTGTCTATGAATTTGGTTCTACCTCTAAGAACAATGCTGGAGAAAAAGCTGAACCTAGAGTCCCTGCTAAAAAGAAAGAAGATCCTAAAATGCAAGAAAAGAAAAGTAAAAATATAGGACTTCGCTCTAAGAGTCAGTTATACAAGAATATATGTGAGGTAACTTCTAAGGCTCCCAAACCTAGGTCTAAGAGAGGTAGAAATGGAGAAAAGGAATAAACAAAGCAAACAACTATAAGTACATTCTTAATGCTCCTAGGAAAGCTTGATTTAATTGTGGTAATACTAATCATAATCCTATTGATTGAAGGAAGCCTAAAAAGAAAGTTTCTAAAATTCCCGAGTCTGATATTATTGGTAGATCAATATTATACAAACCACAAAATCCTTGTTCTCACTGTGGTAGCAGCTGGCATTCTATTTACACTTGTAAAGATTATCATAGTTTGTATCACAACAATTATGATCCTTTGCCAAAATTCAATAAAAATGTTGTTTTAAATAGAACTACTAAACTGAATGTGCATAAATCTTATAGAGTCAAAAAAGTCAAGACAAATCCTGATGGAGTACATCCTAATGGATCAAATCCTGAAAAAAAGTATGCTAAAGTAAAAATACATAAGATGTCAGAAAGGACCCAACAAGTGTGGGTCCTTAAAAATTCTGACTGATTTCTATATTTCTGATTACAGGGAAACAAGAAGAATGTTCTTGTATTGGACAGTGGTTTTTCAGCACATATGACTGGAACTAAATCCCTGTTGATAGAATGATGAAAAGGTTGCCCCAATGGTCTCCTATGGAGATCGAAATGTAGGAAAACACTGGGGTGTGGCAATATTATCATTGGAAACGTCATCATCTCAAATGTAGCTCTGGTAGATGGACTGAAGTCCAACTTGTTGAGCATTAGTCAAATCAGAATCATCCATCAAAAAGCCATATCAAATGCTGCATTAGGATCTTTTTGTCCCTGTGAATGTCATGTCAATCAACAAGAAAATGTATACTAGTTGTTGTTGATGAATATACTAGATTTATTTTGGTGTTTTTCTTGCACAGTAAGGATGAAACATCTGAAATTCTCTTGGATCATCTGAGATTGATTGAAAATAGCACAAAGTACAAAATGCAAATTCTGAGGAGTGACAATGGGATAGAGTTCAAAATAGCAAGATGGATGAGATATGCAGATACAAGGGAATCTCTCAACAGTTCTCAGCTCCTGGAATACCTCAACAAAATGGTGTTGGAAAGGAAAAACAGGACACTTATTGAAGCTGGTAGGACCATGGTAGTGGAAGCTAATCTACCAACTTACTTTTGGGCAGAAGCTGTCAACACTGCCTTTTATATTTAAAATCTGAATCTGATCAAAAAACATGGATTAATCCTTATCAAATGATTAAGGAAAAGAAGCAAAGCTTAAATCATCTACATATCTTTGGATACAAGTGTTTTGTTCTAAGAACACATCCTGAAATGCTTGGAAACTTTGAAAGAAAAGATGATGAATGCATTTTTGTTGGATATCCTTCATCAAAAGTGTACAAAGTCTTCAATTTGAGAACGATGACAATTGTTGAATCAATTCATGTTTTCTTTGATGACAAGAAGATCGTTGGAATTGAAGAAGACTTGCATGAAGAACTTGTGTTTGCGAATAAAAGACTCAAGTTAGGAGATCTTTTAAATTCTGATGAATTACCCGACTCTGGTGACAAGTCAAATCCTGACAATGAGTCAGATCCTGATGATGATTCTGATCCTAATTTATGATCGTTCATGAAGATCCACATGTTGAGGGGGAGCAACATCCACAGACAAAAAGTGCTGACTCTAGTAATTCAAATTCTGATGAAGAAGATGAACCTAAAAATACAGGATCCACTGGAAATTTCTCAAATACAATAGATGAGAGCTCATCAGGAGGTAATCATTCAACCAAAAATCAAAATCAGTCTGGATACCAGTCTTGAAACAGAAGTTCATCTTAATCAGGAAAAGAGAGCACTAGTATGGGGGCGCTTCACATGGATATGATAGCACAAGTGCAGGGGGGCATCAGGAAATGAGACTGAATTACCAAAGGCTGTAAAATGGATAAAAGATCATACACCTGATCTTATCATAGGAGATTCTAAGGCTAAAGTCTAAACCAGAAGTGCAACTGAACATGAATCTCTATCACAACTCATTTCTAAGGAGGAACAAAAGAAAGTAGAAGACACACTCAAGGATGCTGATTTGATTCAAGAAATGCAGGAGGAGTTGAATGAGTTTGAAAGGAATGAAGTTTGAAAACTGGTTCCAAGTCTAAAGAATAAATCAGTGGTTGGCATAAAATGGGTTTTTAGGAACAAGACAGATTCAAATGGCACAATAATCAGGAACAAAGCTAGACTTATTGTAAAGGGCTATTCGCAACAAGAAGGTATTGATTATATGAAACATTTGCTCATGTGGAAAGACTGGAAGCTATTTGTATTTTCTTAGCATATTGCACACAAGAAATTCAAGGTCTTTCAGATTGATGTCAAGAGTGCTTTTCAGAATGGAGAGTTAGAAGGAGAAGTATAAGTTGAGCAACCACTTAGCTTCATTGATCCAAAATTTCTTGATCATGTGTATAGATTTGACAAAGCTTTATATGGAATCAAACAAGCACCAAGGGCCTGGTATGAAACACTTGCTAAATTTTTGACTGAAAGTGGTTACAAAAGAGGTACTATTGACAAATCCTTATTTTACATAAATAAAGTCGAGGTATCAAATGAGTATGATGGGAGAGTTTAGTTACTTTCTTGGACTACAAGTTACACAAACTGATGAGGGAATTTAATTAATCAGTCTAAGTATACCAAGAATTTATTGAATCGGTTCAATATGCAAGAAAGTTCAACTCCTGCAACTCTAATGGCCACTGCTACAAAGTTGGATCTAGACCAAGGTACAAAAATTGATATTTCTTTCTATCGAGGTATGATTGGTTCATTGCTTTATCTAACTGCTAGTAGACCAGATTATGTATGCAACCTGCTTGTGTGCAAGATTTCAGGCCAAGCTCGGAGATTCTCATTTGATTGTTATAAAGAGGATTCTAAGACACTTGAAAGGGACTCCATCTCTTGGTTTATGGTATACAAGAAAATCAGATTTCAGTCTGGTCGTCTATTCTGATGCAGACTTTGCTGGATGCAAAATTGACAGGAAGAGTAGCTCAGGTGGCTGTCAATATTTGGGTGGTAGATTGGTTTCTTGGCATAGAAAGAAATAGCAATCAATCTCTATATCTAGCGCTGAAGCTGAATACATGCTTCTAGCAGTTTTGTGCTCAGATTCTTTCGATGAGAAATCAACTAATGGACTATGGATTGTCTTATACAAAGATTCATATCTTATGTGACAATCAAAGCGCAATTGCAATGACAGGTAATCCAGTACAACACTCACTCACAAATCATATCAGTATTAGATATCATTTTATCAGGGAGCATGTCAATGAAGGAACAAGTGAGCTTCATTTTGTTTCGACTGATCAACAAGTAGCTGATATCTTCACCAAGCCTTTAACAGAAGCAACGTTTAGAAAATTACTTCATAATTATGGGATGATTAGCTATGAGAAGAAATGAGTTGTCGGATCCTGTCCTTATCATCAGATCTTGCTACATTAAATCCTGATGATGTAATTCTGACATTGGTTGTGAGTCTAATATGATTTTGTTCAATTATTTTTCCTAAGTAATACTTGATTTATATTAAGTATATTTGAGAATTATTTTTGTGCATTATTATTGACTTGTTTGTAAATTGGTTATGTGTAGTAGCATGATTGCTAATTTTTCGGTATCGTGTAAAATATTATCTTTGAAAATCGTGCATGTTTAACTAGAATTACACATTAATTTTGGTATTACATACTCTCTTCAATCAGCACATGCCATGTATATTAATGTCTTATTGTCTATTACAGATTTAAAACCATCATCATTCTTTTCTAAGACATACACTATACACGAACTGCTTATTATCGATTTCTCTCTCTCTCTCTCTCCTCTCTCTCTCTCTCTCTCTCCCCTCTCTTCGTACAAACCCTAACTTTTTGAATGGCTAACACTGAGTTTGCTTCTTCTCTCTCTGTGATTAAGTATGTGTTTAATCACAAGGCTTTTCCAGCTAATAACTTTAAAGCCAATTTGCATGAAGTTGATATTCCTGATGTTTTCAAAGTAATTCAGGATTTTTTAGCCCAAAGTGATATTGGGTTATGCTCTCACTGCTCCTTCTAGAATTTGGTTTAAACAGATTATGCAGATTTGGGAGAATTTGATAGTTGATGTTGAGAAAAGGGTCATTCTCGTAACACACAAAAATCAGGAATATGAGATCAATGCTACTATGTTTGAGGAAACTTTAAAATTGCATGTGTTGAATGGCAGGATTCCAGTTGTGACTCACACCGCAACACTCTTTGACTGGGTCAGAGAGATTGGTCATACTGTTGATTTCACTAAGGCTCGGGAGATGTTCAGAACAAAGCTAAAAAAAGAATAGAACTTCTACTTTGATTGTATAAGCAGAACTTTTCTGAATAAGGTATCTAATTTTGATGATCTTCCATTATCGTCACTGCAGATAGGTTATTGTTAATATTTGGTCATGCTTTTAATTATGGTAAAACTATTATGCGATTCATGATAGCTCAGTTGAGTGATAAAACTAGTGGTGTTGGTTACACTAGGTTCTTACAATTGATTTTTACATTTCTTTACCTGGTGAAACTTTTGAAAAAGATGAATTGCTGATGATCTTTCAAATAATTTTTTAAATCTTTGACTGATTTAGAAAAAAGGAAAGATACTTTCAGGAGAGGAACAGTTTTACCACGAGAATTGTGGGTGATTTTGTCTAATAAAATGCTTGATAAATATAATTTTCCAAATCCTGACACTGTGGAACATGTCACATCCAACCCTGTTCCTGACCAAAGTGTCTATTTTTCTTCACTTAAATGAAACACAATATCATCTCTGATTCTTCTCAAAAGGAATTAGTTGCAAAATCAAAGACAGTAGATAAGTCTGATTTATCTCAGAGATAATCAGGTCTAAAGGTTGTTTTATACTCACCTATATCTTTGGAGCAACAAGGTGGAGTAAGGAAGAAGAATGTTTCATCAGTAACAAAAATCAAGGAGATTGCAGAAAGAACGAAAAGGAAATTAGAGTTGGTGTTAAGCTGGTTGATGATTCATGAAACACTAAAAGTGATAGTGATGATCCAATTATGTTCAAGAAGCCTGCTAGACCAGTGGAGATTACTAGCGCTAATGCAGAAGAAGACCAAAGTTTGATTGCAGCTGCTAAACCTAAGAAAATAAGATTAATGAAGTTAGCAAAAAAGGTTCATAAGAAACCATATGGTCTTATAGTGTTGGCTGATATTGCTCTAGATCAAATCTACAAATCCTAAAAAATCATTGTCAAATCCTGATAGGCCTCAAGCAATTCCTAACAAGATAGTGGAAATTCTTGATCAGACAGTTACTCAATCTCACACAGCCAAGATAGTTGAAATTGCTAAGGAAGTTGGTCTGCAGAAGTCTATCAAGAGAAAGGCACATATTCATCATTTTCTCAAAGCAAGAAGACCAAAATTCAATCACCACAGAAGGGGTACAGTACACAAGAACCATCTTCTCAAAGTGAAGATGCACCTGTTAATTCCCCGGCTACACAAGAACTGCATGCTCAGAGTGTAGGTACAAGCATAACATAATATCTAACTATTCCTGACATTGCTCAAGGAAGTCAAATTTCTATGGTTGAGGACATTCTGAAGATAGTACAAGATTAGGAAGCTAATAAACATCATATTGCTGGATTGGATGATGTTATCAATGATCCTATCATTGAGGGAAGCATACAAGAACCTTTAGTTCAAAGGATTGAATAAGCTTCTACCTCAAGTCACACAAGAACCAACAGTTCAAAGTACTGTTGCAGACTTATATCAAATTCTACTAAGGGGTCAATTCCTGATGAAGTTGTTCCTGATTCAACAGATTTACTAATCACTTCTAAAGATAAAATTGAAGTATATTGGTACAACCACTCAAGGCTATACCAATGGTTGATACTCCTCAAGGTACAAATCCTTTAAACTCTATTTTATCTGCTGATATGACTATGATTAGACCTTTACAAAGGAATACCTCTAGTTATATGATCACAGACAACTCTTCTCAACCACCTTTTATTTTTGTAGGACAAATTTCTCTGAGTTTTTCATGTGAGAATGAGAGAAAAGATTTAGTGAAAAATAGAATTCAAAAGGCAGGATCCTTACTTGGAAAAAGGAGAGGTAGATGAGAGTTCGGATTTAGTAATTCCTTGTGAGGCAGCTCACAAGGAGGTAGCTCATCCTTTTGAGGTAGATGCGAGTCAGGATTTAGTTAATTCAATATATGACTATTAAAAGTCATGAGATGAGTGGTGTGAGAAGTGATGAGATCACTTTAAAAGAACAAAGAGATTTAGGTACTCATGGTTCTTTTCTTACAGGATTTACACACGTAATTAAGCCTTCTAAGTCTACTTTTGATTTAAAACTCAAAAGCATAGTTCCTAATTCTGATGTTGATTCTGATATTCCTGAGATTATTTTGGTGATCAAGATGATTCTGATGACTCTAATGATGATAATCCTGATGATGAAGCTTTGAAATCTGGTATTGAAGCATCTAAATTATCTACTTTTGGTTCATCATCTGGTCATGCTGCTTCTACATCCTCACAGGGCTTAGAATGGAATCATTCTTGGAGATTACCTAGTGAAACGATATCTATGGAATCTGCATAGAATTTAGTTGATCATGTTGTTCAATTGGTTTCACATACTCATATGAAAGCATCTATTAAATCCACTACATTTTTAGTCAAAGGACTGCATTCTTCTGTCTCTGCACTCAAGCAAGATACTGTTAAAATCATAGAAGAGCTGTCTGATATTTTTGTGACTATTAAAGGTACAAAAAATTAAAGTGGTTTGCTAAAGAGAATGTTTAGCTTGGAAACAAAACAATATCATATGTTGATAAATTGACAGCTTTGGAGGATGGTCAGAATGCTACAAATTCCAAGTTGGATGCTATTTTCTTTCTTCTACAAAGTCTAGATGCCAAAAGGGGGAGATAGTATCAAAGACAAAATATCAACCTGAATCAGTTTTGAGGAGAAATACCAATTTTGATGATGATGGTGATGAACAAGAAAAGGAGACCTCTGATGTTGTGAAAGTTCAAACTGGGACTGGAATTCAAAGTCAAAAGAAGACAGCCAACTCAAGTCTCTAAGGATAGATCTCATGGATTTAACATGGAAGCTACTCTTGTTACTCCTAGTTCAATTCCTGATGACAAAGTTATAAGTTCTGATTCTTTTCCTGACATTGAAAGAGTAATAGTGATTCCTGATTCTGTGAAGACTGAAGAAGAACAAATTCTATTTTGAATGGACTTACAGATTCTCTCTGCTTATGTTTGAAAGGAATATGTCCTAAGTCCAATCATGTATAAGGATTTAGGAATAACTTTTATGTAATCTGTTTTGATTTCATTGATATAATAAAAGACTTGTTTGTTTTTATTACGGGCTTTATCTATTTAAGTGTTTAAATAAGATATACCATAGTTTAGAGTAAAGCTTTTTATGGATTATGATGAGATCATAATAGTGAGACCTAAAAAGATGATAACTCTAAACTTAAATAGTTCCTGGTCATAGGATTACTAACTGGTAATTAATAATCCGCAAAGATCGGTACATACTATGCTTGCTTCATTATGAAGGATGTCTGTTCTATAGACATTTGTGTGGTGACACTATAGCTAGTATGTAGGTGCTTATTATAGAATAAGTTCACTGAACATGACTCGCACAGCTGAACAACTGATGGAGTTCACTCACGTGTCAGCAGTTGTTCACATAGTGATAGTTGTACAAGTATCCTTAGACTTGAGGTCTTCATAGTCATCTTGTGTACACTGAACTATGCTTTGGTTAGTTCTTAGTCTCCAGGGACAATTATTAGGGCTCTTCTGGGTATAGGAATTTGTACACGAAGATAGTGTATGATCAATAAAGGATCTACCCCTTCCAGTGAAGGAAGCGAATGTTCAAGGCTGATCCACTTATGCTAGTTCAGGAATCTCTGGCCAGAGTGAATGAAATTAGAAAGGAGTTTCTAATTTGCATAGAACTACGCATAGTAAATGGTAAGCAAGTGATTGAATTAGATAGGCTTGACACGAGATCCATGCCTTGTATTTAATCGGGACATTGTAGGGTAGAAGGAGTTTATTGTACGGTAACTATTCACTGACAGGTTCTTGGTATTCTAAGCAGTGAATTCATATTATCCGGATATCGCGATATGTTGAGAAGCATTCACGATATAGAATAAATGTGATTAATTAATTAATCATATTTAATAAATTAGAGAATTTATATAAATAATGATAAAATAGTTTTATTATTATTTATTTCTACTACCGGCTTAATATTGAACCTACAGGGTCACACCATAAAAAGAGAATGATTTAATGGTGGAGGAATTAATTAATAATGGCTAATAATTATTTATTTATGAAATAAATAATTAATTGGAAATTTAATAATTGATTAAATGAGATTTAATTCATATAAATTAATTAAGAAAAGTTCTTAATATTAAATTAAAGGATTTAATTTTTGAAATTAAATCAAGAGAGAGAATTATTCTAAAGTGTTTAGAAAAAGGATTAATAATTAAAAGGTGTTTTAATTATTAATGAGAATAATAAATGGGATAATAATAATAATAATATTTATGGGAAAATTTCAGCTGAAAATTTTGCCTATAAATACATTATTATAGACCCGATTTTATTCTAACCCCAGAAACCCAAAAGTTTCAGAAAACCAAATTCTCTCCACCTCCTCCTCCTCCTAAAAGTCGTTTTCTTGGTGGATACCGGTGGAGTGCTTCACACTTGAGGAGCAACTGCTAAGGATCTCTGATCGTTGTTCGAATTATTTTTAAAGGTTAGATTCGATCCCTCGAATTTTTATTCACGATTTATATGCTTTTATTTGGATTTTGTGTGTGTAAAAGTGTTTTGCCACGCCCCGCTGCGATTAAAAATCCAACAATGTTGAAGCTGTTAATGCTCAAAACTTCAAGGAAGAAGAAATGCTTTTGACAGAGAAGAAAGGGCACAAGAAGGAAATATCAGAATAGTTGTAGACAAAACAGATCAAGAAACAAGAATATGCTTAAAAGATCTGTGAGGAATAGATGTTGGAATATATATTTGAAGATGTTGCAGATTATAGCAAAGAGGAGAGCTCAAGTAATTCCAAAGATCAAGAATAAATACAAATGGAGAAAAATTGTTGATCTTAGTTGTTATAAATTGAGTTTTACTGCTGAAGGAATAAGGATGGATGGTTTACTTGGTTCTATATAAGGGTTTCGAGCACATAAACGCAACGGAAACAGTAATTAAAAACGTAAAAAAAATCAGAATTTTTGAAACCCACCGTAGGATCCATGCGAAAGACATATATTTAATTCATAGATCAGATTGTTTACCTTAAGAGGCTTTACCATTTGCTTGACTAATGGAGATCCAAAGCTTGTTCAATCACCACGCATCCCGCTCTCGCGATCTACGCTCTATCGGTATCCACACGAATGCTTGAACTCAAGGATTGGATATGTAATAGCACAAACTCGTTTCTTCTTGCTCTCTCCATCTTCTCTCTTGGTGGCTAGGGTTTTAGTAAAATTCTTGCACCCTAAAAATCAGCCACACAAGAGATATTATATAGAGAGTAGAAAAATGAATTATCTTAACTAATTAGGAGTTATTATTAATTCGAAATTCCTATTTGTATTATAATTAAGCCTCACTTAATTATTTAACAAATAAATTTCATAATTAATATTAGTAAATTTGAATATCATTATTTATCTAATTAATTAAGTCAAACTTAATTAATATTATAATAATTCAAATTACTTTAATTTAATTTAAATCCAATTTAAATTAAATAATCCTTTAAGCATTCTTTGTTTGTGACCCTATAGGTTATTATTACATTGGCAATGAATTTTAAATCTAATTTAAAATCGTAAACAATGAGCGGCATCTAGTAATACATCATTGCTACCCCAGTAATAATAATTGAATTGGTGATCGATTAAACCTTTCATGAATAATGTACAATATAATATAATCCCTTTAACCACATATTAATATAGATTAAACTAGAGGCATGTAATGTGTCATCCTCATCAATGTTTAATCTAGGTTTCCTTGATCAATGAGTAGACTATCATATCAAATCAACATTTGAGTGTGGCCACGCATTTCGTAGTCTAGCTCACACAAGAGGCCAATAATATCACTCCTAAAATAGGAGGGTTAAATCCCTTCTAGATCATTCATATTTCTCATACGATTTATAATATACCCAATGTCCACTTTTATCATTACCCGGTCAAGAATAACTTTTAGTGGAATCAATGTATATTAATTCTCGTATAGAAATATAATGACTTCAGGTCTAAGGACCATTACATCATGATCATTGTGAGAATTACTTATGACACAACAGACATGTAGAATCTCACATCGGGTCTGTCCAGCACCATGTACATGTACATCTGCCTGTGTCTTTGACTTTAGTATCACTATACCTATGATCAATGAGATGTGATCATCAGCCAACAAACACACTAGTCTTAATGCATTATTATTGTTCCTTAATAATATACGACTAGGGACCTTTAGGAATATTGATATATTCTCATAATCTCATTTTTAAGTCACGTACTTAGACATATAGAATTGCATATCATATTCCAAAGACATTTATTAATCTAACATTTATATCGCAGTAAATTAAGAATTAATAATTATAAAGGGAATAATCGATAGAACATAAATATTAATAATCTAAATGTCTGGTATCTGCTCGTCATACTCAAAGCATACGAAACATCAGGATAAATACATATCATTGTACACATTATAGATCCAATTGTTAAAGCATATGGAGCTTTCTCAAACGGCCATTATCATCTAATGATTTAGGGGGCAGTTATCTTTTAAGATCACTATCCCATGAGACATCGAAACATATCATTTATTTATGTCCTACATCCTTAAATGATGCAATATTTTATCAATGTATGTACTCCGAATAGGTCGATTAATCTTTTCAATCTATCTATAGATCTTGATCCCTAATATATAGGTAGCATCGCCTAAGTCTTTCACCGAGAAACTATTTCTCAACCAAGTCTTAATAGCCTGTAGAGAAGGTATGCCATTTCTTTTTGTTATATGTCATCTACATATAATACTAGGAATGCCACATGGCTCCCACTAACCTTCTTGCAAACACATGGTTCATCTTCATTTTGAATAAAGCCAAACACTTTGATTTTTATCAAAATGAATATTCATTCTCCTTGAGGCTTGCTTCAATCTATAAATAGATAGAAGCAATTACAAACTATCTTAGCAAACTTTGGATCGACAAAACCCTCAGGTTGTATCATATATACATCCTCTTCAAGGCTCCCATATAAGAAAGCAGTTTTGACATCCATTTGCCAAATCTCATAGTCAAAGTAAGCTAATATTGCTAACAAAATCCTGATGGACTTGACCATAGTAGCCGGTAAAAAAAGTCTCATCATAGTCTATACTATGAATTTGTTTGAAACATTTTGCCACTAGTCGTCTTATAGGTCTGTACAGGTCTGTACTTTACCATCCATGTCAGTTTTCTTCTTAAAAACCCACTTGCACCCTATAGGTTTTACCCCTTCGAGCGGATCAACTAAAGTTAATAATTTATTTTGATACATGTATTCCATCTCGAATTTTATGGTCTCTAGCCATCTCACGAATTATGAACTGTTCATAGCATATTGGCAGGTGAGAGGCTATCATTATCTGTAAGCATCACATCACCATCTTGAGTTAAAAGAAATTCATAATTTCTTCCAGGCTAATGGTGAATCCTACTAAATCTACGAATAACCTGTGTTTCTTGGACAAGATTACTTTCAACATTTTGATGTACATCCTAATCTTATTCCAACTCTGGTTCAATGTTATCATGTGGTTCTCGATCTTCATCGAGATGTATTATCCTCTACTGATTTTCTTAGAAAGTAGTTCTCCCTTAAAATACAGCGGCTGTAACATCCTCAAATCCGGGGTTGGGGATCGGGGTTGTCAGGTGTTCCATTTTCCTTTACAACACTTAATCTAAATAAACAACCAATTACTACGTACTGTGACCCCATAATATACACACACACCACAAGTTATAGTCTCAAAGATGAATACCAAAATAACACAAGTCATTTCATTCCACAAGTATAAGTCATTACATCTTAAAAGGGATTCTGAATAAATTTACATATTCTTTGCCATTATTACAATTCATAATATACATAAGTCTGATACATCAAAAGTTGAAAGCCTAGCCTATTGGTAGTTCCTACCTCAGCTACAATGGCATCAACGCCTACAGGAAACCGCTGAACATTTCCTATCCGCTCGCAAATTGGGAGCTTAGTCATGTTCATCTTGTCTAGTTATTGTTGTGTGATGAAAGAATAAGCAAGGATCAGCAGTAAGCCCACTGAAATAACATGTATAATAATTAAGAATATATGAGCATTTTCATAGTACTCATGAAAGTCTTGGTCAAGCAGAAATGAACCAAGTTTGATATCTTAACGCGACCAAGTCACAAAATATTCAGTATATATGTAATATACTTATCAAAATCTTGGAAATCCTCTTCCATGATAGTATACACAGATTTCTAGTTATAACTGTATAAAAATATTGTTGCAAGGTGATCTCATATATCTAACCTTGTCTCAATATTATTCTGAAAATATTTGTCCTGCATAAGATAATCATTAACTAGATATAAGTTGAAAAGATGAAGTTACAAGATACTCCAATATACTTATATCTTTTCTGAATACTACTTGAACTATCACTGTTCAACGTATAATCAGTTTCAAAAGTTTATCACATAGATGAGACTACAAGATAAGACTTGAATAGATTCAATCTTTGAAATATCATTCAAAGAAATGAAGCTATGAGATACTTCATTAAGTCCCGATATATATACACACCTATATATATCTCATACTTTCCTCGAAAACCTCTGTTATGAATAGTACAAACAGAGTTGTAATATGAATGAATTTGGAAAGAAGAAAACTTTGGCATAAACCCGATATCTTGTTGATCAGGAAAAGATACCCATTAAGTAACATTTTCTACTAGTAGATGGATGAATCCCCCACCGGTCATCACCTTGGCCGCATTAGGACCTTGTACTGGACCGCCACCCGGCCACTTACGCATTGATGGACTGCCACCCAGCCACTTACACTTTAATAGACTGTACCTCGGCTTGTCGCTTATGCCGACTCATTTAGATGACTTACTTCCGAATGTTGGGCAAGTAATCAAATTCATTTATCAAAACAGCAACCTCGTTGCGAATATAAAATACACCACAGAGCCGGATCCCTCAGATTTTTAAGCAAGTATTTAAATCCCCTTCGAAAGGAAGATCTTAAATTTGAAAACAAGTTTTGGGATCCGCTCTAGCCTTTAAAATCATTTTGAAGACTCGAAATATTTGAAAGGGTTTGGATAAGGATGATTTGATAGAATAAATCAATTCCAAGATATTAAAGAATATCTGAATATTATGCTATAATAATATTCCAATAACAAATAGCTTTTATCAAAGCAAATGAAGTAAAAGTTTTAAAAATAACTTTCTGAAAATATTAAGGTAAGAATGATTGACGATATCAATCATTCTCGAATACTTGGCTAAAACAAAAACATTTCTTAAGAAGATAATGAATATATTTAATAAAATAAACGAGTCATAAGTCCTCGAATGAATATTCACTAACTATTCGCTTATAATTTAAAACTATCGAATAAACATTATTCGAGTAATAGTTTTGAAAACTATATATATATATAATATACTCGGGAACATCACCTCCTGGTTTAGAAAAATGTTCAACTTGGGTCCCCTATACTAAGGGTATACGCAATAATGCCTATCTCTTTCATAGGTATTATGCAACTTAACAATTGAATCGACAATGTAATATCAAGATTACGAAACAGGCATGCATATATATCATATCAACATGCTCCAATATATCGCAAGACTTGCTAATAACAACCATGCACTTATCTCAAGATAAAGCATAAATATATTTACATCACAACAACAATATAAGGGTAGAAAACTTGCCTGGAGTGTTCGGGTAGACTTAAGCTTAGAGTGGGCCGGTAACCTATGAACAAACAACATAAGCCGGAATTAAACCACGGTCGCTTAAGAACTAGACTTTATCCACTTAGACCTAACGTTCGCTTCTGCACTAACTATTACATTAGTCGTTCGAGTACCCTCGGCTCCACCTTTTATAAAATTAAACGTTAAACGTTTTTAAGGCAACTCTTTCGCAGATACTTTACCAACTGCTAATCCACCTTAGATAATTGTTTCGTAATCCAATTAGCTTTTAAGGGCCTTAAACAAGATTTCAAAGTTAAGCGAGGGGTAAAGGTTAGTTCGCGAAATCGTAACTTAAAACGGTCGTTTCTCCTAAACCGTAAATGGATCTAAGAGAACACATATCAAAACGAAGATTACGGACATGATCTAGCTAAACATGGAAAAGTTATAGTTTTGTCAGTGAATTCTCTGATCCGAAATTCATGCACAAGCAGTCTAAAAGAAAATGGGCGTTACGACGGCTATGTTTACGAGTTTTCCAATTTTACAATCTAAAACAATCACCAATCTCACCAAATCATCAACTAACATTATCAACC